>NW_025999584.1:0-194916 GCF_019419815.1 Pyrus x bretschneideri | reverse complement strand
CAACCTCGAAACTCCGGCCAACCTCGAAACTCGTGATCCCGACGTCCAAAACCTTCAAACGAACCACCCCGAGCCTCCTAGGGACCTCACCAAGCTTCCTACAAGCTTGAAATTCCCAAAAACGTGAGAAATTTCGTGTGCATGAACAGTACCAAAATCGGGCATCGTGAGTTCGACGTGAAAACAAAGGTATTCTTACCTGAAATGGGTATGGTTGGACTCCTACAAGCCTCACGAGTCTGAATATGTGCTCGGTTTCTTCGATCTGTGAAGGTTTGATGGGTGTGTGGGTGTGTCCGTACGTTTTAAGGAAAATGGGAAAGGAATGGGAACTCGGGACAGATACAGGGAAAGGGACAAAAGGGTGTGGAGTGTGGGAGTGTGTGTGTGGCTCAAAACATGCCAACAAAACCCCAAAACATGACACGAAACGTAAAGAAATCGAACTAGGGGCAAAATTGTCTTTTCACGAGTATGTTTTTAAAATTCTCGGGACGGGCTGTTACATCATTTAGTAAGTTTTTATTTTTATTAAGTGAAAATGATATTTTTATAGGAACTTATCATAGGAAAACATCCTGAACGTTATGTGTAGGGTCCTTGTTTCGAAGTACATTTTTTCAACCAGCACTCTTATGATATCGTTTAAGATGTTGAGCCTACTCCGTTGTAATGACGTGACACATGGGCAAATTCCACCTCCTATCTTCCTAATTAATATTTCTTAATTGATTCCGCACATCCGGTGACTCCAACGTATGAGAAAGACTTTTACGGCGGGAGGACACCACTATTGGGTGTCACATGTCAATCATACAATCAAGGGTGGAGTCAGGATTTTATTTTATTTTATTTTATTTTATTTTTTGAACTTTGATGAAAAGGGCATGAGCTAATAAATATTTAATAAAAAAACCATCCCAAAATGTTATTTAACCAAAAAAGCTCAAAGTTTAATAAACAATCATCCAAAACTATTGTTCATGGGTCAAACTTAGAGGCCCAACCCGCTACAAATCTACACTTACATAAATACCCTTAAATGATTTGATATTGTCTTGACTCTTCACCAACCTCAACCCAGCACGAAACCGTCATAATAACTCGATGTCTTCCCATCAAATCGAATTCCTCCATTTCAAAAACAACCAAATCAAAGTTCAAATCAAAGTTGAAAAAGGAAGCATTCATCGGAATAAAGCTGTCAAAACAAGTTTAAAGGCAGAAACCGACAAAAAAGTTTCTAGAAAAAAAAAAAAAGAACCAAAACATAAAATGTTTCTCGAGAACCCAAAACATAGCACTGTTTCTGTAAAAAAAAATCAGATCCAGTGTTTGTTTTGGTTGTGCACAAAAAAATACTATCTGGAAAGAAAAGAACCAAAATCCAGAAACAGTGACTTAAATTCCAGAAACAGTGACTTGAATTTCAGAAACAATGACTTAAATTTCAGAAACAATTTATATTTTAGACTTTAACTGTTTCTCTTCTTTCATGTATCAATTGATTATTTTTAACAAACAGTGTTCTTATTTTGCTTTGAATCCAAATACAGTGAATTTCACTATTTCTTTTCTAGCTTACATTTAAGAAACAGTGTGTCTATTTCATTTAGATCCAGAAACAATGATTTAGATTCTATAAACAGTTTATTTTTCCAATCCAGAAACAATGATCCGTCTTTATTATTAAATAGCATGTAGATCTCAAATTTATTTTCTGAAGAAACAAACGATGAACTCCGTTGACGAAGAAAAATTGAAAAAGAATACCTCGAATACACTATGAATAATAACGACGATCACATTCAACAAAATAATACAAAATATAAATTAAATAGCATGAGGATCTATATTTTTGTTTCAAAGAAAAATAAGAAAGTCTGCAAAACAACAATGAACTCCGTTAACGATGAAAATCTGTAACTCAACCTAAAAAACTTAATGGTAAAATCGATAAATCATCATTGTTTATAGTTTGGCCATTTTTAGTTGGACTACTTTAATATGGGCCTTATACTAATCATTAAACAAAACTTATAACATGATTTTTTTATTAAAACTAAAATTTTTCAAGCCCTTTTCATTAGTTTTTTTTTTCTTTTTTGGACGGACGGTGTGACAGCCTGTTCCGAAAATTTTAAAAACGTATGTGTGAAAAGACAATTTTGCCCCTAGTTCAATTTCTTTACGTTTTGTGTTATGTTTTTGGGTTTTGTTGGCATGTTTTGGGCCACACACACTTTCCCACACTCCACACCCTTTTCTCCCTATTCCTACACCCTGTCCCGAGCTCCATTCCTTTCCCATTTTCCATTCAACGTACGGACACACACATAAACACATCAAACCTTCACAGATCGAAGAAATAAAGTACATATTCATGCTCGTGAGGCTCGTAGGAGTCCAACCATACCCATTTCAGGTAAGAATACCTTCGTTTTCACGTCAACTGCTCATATGTCCAATTGCATTCAAGCCCAAGACTTCCACAATGTTGTCTGTGACGAAATGGGAAATGGATAGCCAGATCTTGATCATCACCACATTGGGATTCCTTGAACGCATTTTGGCTTGCTCCATTTACTTTGAAGAAAACCAGTAAAAATATGCAAAAGGAAGAGATGACCAATTTCTTCATTTCTGAACTAATTCTAATTCGCATGGAATTTTTGTTTTTCCTATGCAAAACAAGTAAAAAGATTAGTTATCTCTGGATGGACTTATAACATGATATCCGGAACAGGATCAAGTGCTTTCTTTGTAATTACGGATCAATAGTAGTGTGGAAGTGTTTCTCCACGTAAGCATTATGTCATTGGTTCGGGACACTGTCATGGAAGTGCAGCAAGTCAGTCTCCATTATTACACAAGTCAGCCATTGACCTACTTACTGTTCATGGGCCTGACTTTAACTTAGCATGACTTTTCCTCTTGGATATCTCTCAATACGGCAGCTTCAAGGAGGGTGCATTAGCTAACAACCAAAGATTAGATTACATTTACTAATCATAATATATATATACACACACATACACGCAACAATTTTTTTGCAAAAGAAAGAGTAAAGCTATGTATGAAAGATATTTTCCTCGATTTTCGTAAAACGAAAAACCTTATTAATTTGGAGTCGTCCTTTATATATAGAACCATCTAAACTACTTTATGTACTAACACCTCTCTCTCTCTCTCTCTCTC
This sequence comes from Pyrus x bretschneideri, assembly GCF_019419815.1. Lineage (NCBI taxonomy): Eukaryota > Viridiplantae > Streptophyta > Magnoliopsida > Rosales > Rosaceae > Pyrus > Pyrus x bretschneideri. Next base: position 191,718 of record NW_025999584.1, on the reverse strand, counting down.
AATGGAAACAAGTGGAAGCAGATTCTTGACCTTGTCTTGGTGGCCTTTAATTTCAGCCTTTCTTGTTCTTTGCTTTTGCAGTGAAATTTGTAACGCTAAGGTTGATAGCATTAATTCATCATGTACATCCTTCTGCGGCCATGTCCACAACATAAGCTATCCTTTTCGGCTGAACCATGATCCGAAGCACTGCGGCGACCCAATGTATACTCTGTCGTGTGAAAGCAACATTACAGTACTAGATCTACATTATTACGGTAAATACTACGTACAGGCAATCAACTACACTACCCAAACAATCCGACTTCTAGATCCTGGCCTTGAGAACAACAATTGCTCTTCCATGCCTCGAAATTTTCCGTTCGGCACTTATCCAGTAAGAGAGCCATATGGTTGGAATGGTCCCACGGGTATACTTGCTACACCAATATTTTACTTGAGGTGTAGAAACCCAGTTAATTCTTCTCTGTACATCGATGCTGCTCCATGCTTAAATAATAGTGCCACTTCTTTGATCCAACCAAAATCTTATAGTTATGTCAAGGTTGGCCCAAGCCGTATGGAAGTAGGGGATTTGAATGAGGGTTGCAGTGCCGAGTGGTTGACTTTCATGTCCTTGGACTACTCTAAGAAGTACTACAATGCCTCTTATGAATATATACACAGTGCACTCATGTATGGCTTTGAGCTTCGTGTATATCTGCCCGCAGATATAGCCTGCAGCGGCGCATATTTGGCTCAGACTCCGTATCTTAAATGTTTTCCACACACCATCTCAGGTGCGTAATTCTGAAATACATACGTCTGTTGCCAAACTGTGAATATATATAGAATGTTCACGTAAAAATTACCTGCTATTAATTATTTTAGATTCACACTCTCGATACATAAGCTGCCCAATCTGAAGATATTCAGTTGTTATTGAAAATCGCTTGAACAGTTCATTTAGGCTGGAAATTCATCCTTATAAACCCTTGGTTTAGGTAGCAACCACTATTTTTCTTTGCATCTCTCCACCAGACCTAAGCCTTGCTACCATTGTAACTTTCCTTGTCTCCTTTTTCTCCTAGTGGGACCATCGCGAAGCGCCAGATATAAGCCTTGCCATTGAGGTCGAACTCGATCCCTCCCCAATATGTAGAGAGAATTTGCTCCTTGTGGGGATAAATCTGTGACTCTCACTCTCTCAAAGAACCGAAGTCGATCTCTTTTTTCCTACTTCGATCTCCAATCAATGTGACGTTCTCCTTTAGCAGAACCTCTTGCTTGTGACTGGGAGCAATCCATTCCTTCTACTTGCACAATATCCATACCTAGGCGGCTTTGGAGGAGGGGCGGGAGGAAAATCCCCTGTTTGTAGGAGTCGGCCAAAAACTCGCCTAGGTTTCTTCGGGCACGCCTGAGCGGCCGAGTCGCGCCTTAGGGTGTTCAATTCGGCGTCAAAGTCGTCGAAATCTGAAAAATATTTAGTTGCAGAACACTTCCAAGAAAATGAAAAAAAGGCGAACTTTTTGCCTTATTTTTCATTTTTTTAATTTCTTTTTGCTCTTTACTGATAGCTGTTAGTACATTCCTTTGTCATATTCTTTTTTTGTTAAGTTTTTGTTTTTAGGAGAACTTAATGTAAGTCTAATTTTATGAACGTTATAGTTCAATTTTGTTTAATTTTTGAGTTAGATCTAGTGATTCATTGTCCACATCAGCTTCCTTGTATTCTCTTGCCAAATTTATCCTTAAGTTGACTAATTAAGTAATTACTGCTTTTTTTAAAAAAATTGTGATTACTGTTAATCTTTATCCTTAATTATTGGATTAATTCCAAGATTTTTTTTTTCTTTGGTCAAACAATAGAGTTTGTTACTTTAGATATTAGATTAGCTACTGACGGAGTTTAAACACACATTATCATGTAAAGGCTTGACATATTTCCACCATTATCGTAAATGACTACTTGCTTTAAAGGTGTAAACCTCATTTTTTTGGTCTCCTGCCCCAAACTGTTTATTTCTCTTTTCTTGTTTCAATTCACTTTTCTTGTTTCTCCATCACAATATCTCTCTCCCTGCATTATTTCACCCAGTAATCTTTCTCCATAATATTCCTCTCCTCCTCCTCCTCCTCCTCCTTCCATAAGGATGATCAATATAAATTTGATTGGTTAAAAAAAAAAAAAAAAAAGAGATTGCATTAGTTAATCTTGTATTTAGGGGTTCTTCGTCTCTTTATCTTTTTTTTTTCTTTCTCCTTTTTATAATTTATTTATTTATTTTGAAGTTCTATTGAATTAGAATTTGTTTCCTCTCAATATCATCTTTCTCCACGATATTATTTTATTTTTTTAGTTTTTATCTACTTATATCTGTTGTCCTTTTTTTGTCTTTTTATATTATATTGTATCTATATCATGAATAATTGTATCTATCTACCTATATATATTTTGTTAATAATCTATCTAAGATTAATTGTGTTTATCTACTTATACCATAAGTTTTTTTTATTTTTTTATTTTTTGGTAATACTCCACCTATTTCAGAGATTAATTACGCATGTATCATATGTTTTTTTGTTTGTAAACCACCTGCAACACAGATTAATTGCATTGTTTACCTGCATCACAAATTAGTTGCATTATCTAGCTACACCATATTTTAATTAGATATTATTTACATATCTTCATCACATTTTAATTGTATTTATTTATATCATATGTTTTTTCATTTTGTAATCTTCTTTTATCAAGGATGGATATTGTATTTAGATATTTATATTACATAGGTTTTGTTGTTGATAAAACGTGTCATGAATTTTGATTTTAATTTTTTTTCCTTGGTATTGAATAGATTAAAGGCATTTTAAAGAATCAAAATTTGGATAAATCAAGAAATTTAAATATATTTTCATTTTAGTTATAAGGGCAAAATGGGTATAAAAAAAAGATCAATTGAACCTAAACTGATAAGACACATTGAACTGAATTCAATTGGAAAGTAGAGAATTGGATCCTCTCCGAGGTAATGCCTCGGGATCCTCTTGACCGGAAAACACCGGCTGTTGGATTTTGATCCAATGACTACAATTATTATAATTTTAAAAGGACCCATGTTTGTAGCCGTTGGATCAAAATCCAACGGTCAATGTTGTCTGATCAGGAGGATGAAGGATCCCGAGGCATTGCCTCGGGTAAGATCCAATTCCGGATAGTAGCTCAATTTTTTGGACTTAAATCTAAATGCCCCTTGTTTTTTATATTACTTTATTAGATCTTAAAAGATAAGCTTAACAAAAAGAATCTATATACTTAATAATATTATCTTAAAACACATCATCTACCCCTCTGCCTTTTAAAACATTGAAACAGATACAGACATCAATATGGTCTATGAATATCAAATCATCAGCCGTATGTCTATAAATGCCAATATAATATCTAAATACATATTGTATTATCTCCATATTAATTTCGTAACAATAATATCTCAATAAAATATTGTGATGTTTATGCGCTATATACAAGGGTATTTAGGCATTTGAACTTACCAACACTCTGTGTATATGGTGGTTGGTGTCTATATTCCTATTGTAAAGCGACATGATTTATTATATTAACATATCATATATTGTTGAATAAATCTCACATACTTAATACACTTCGTATTTATTTTTTCAATTAAAAACTATTTTACTACACCTCACATATTTTTCCATAATACCCTCACACTCCATATTCTCAACATACACCATACAGTTTCTACATCCATCCCACATTTCTATACACGTCTCTCATTTTTTACATCTTATAATACCCATTTTTAATTTTTATAAATTAAATTAACTTAGGAGTAAAATCCTCTCTGAGCAACTATGGTTCGATGACCTGTAGGAATTATGCGACGACATACAACCTTAAATTCCTCCTAAGACCGTGAACACACAACAAAACATTATTGTTTCTTAGGAATCGCAAGAAAGTAGTTGAAAAGCAAAATAAGGGCCTCCTATGAAACCTGCTATAGGCAGGCCGCAATAAGTATTTAGTTTGTATGCATAGTAATTCTTTTGCAGTTTGCAGTATATGTAATTCGCAAATTCAGACTACTTAAAGCTTCAACGTTTATCAAACGAATCCAATCCTACCCTAAATTTTCACTATCAAAAGACTTATCTCTTTCACTTTATATGGGGAGATGTCGTCGGAAACTCTATATGAAGTCTTACTTCATGTGAAGCTTTCGAAATGTTGATTTTGTGTTCCGTTCGTCAAAAATAAATTTTCTCAATAAACGTGTTTGTACTTTCCTTGGTTAGGGTATTCTACAAGAGAGAGGTTTTGACAGTTGAAGAAGATAATAATACGTTAAAAGTGATTTATGGTGTGTTTAGAAATTTCTTTTTATTTTAAAGCTTATAAGGTTGAAATTGTCGTTGCATAGTAGAGTATATAAGTCATTTAATATTAAATTTTAATATGAGGTGTATTCAATATTATGTGGAGTGCTAATAAAAAAAGCCTAGTGTTATCCACACATCCATTTTTACTTCTCATACACGCCTCTCAATTTTCAGTCGTCGGATCTAATGAATTAAAGAAGAATGAGCAAAAATTAATAAAAATGTGAGATGTAAAAATAGATGCGTGAATAACACTTTCTATTCTATTTTGATAAAACACTTTCGATTTCCTTCTATAATGACCATTTCCCAGAACTATATGCTAAATCTGCAATCAATTATATGACAAATGAATTATATTGCTTTATTTCATATCATATACAGGTATCAACAATGGTAGCAACTTGAATTTTATTTTCTAAGGGTTGTTATGCTTATGTCGTTTTGTTCTTTTACCGTAGGTTTCTTGCGACTTCGATGGGATGAATTCCGTAAGTGGTCCCTCTCCAAAACAAAAATAAAAAGAAAAGAAAAGGATATCTCTTTTTTTTTTTTTTTTTCTCCTCTCTCTAACAAATTCAATATTTACGCTACTTAGTACTATAGTCTAGTGATATTTCTCTTCACTTGTAAGTGAGAAGTCTTAGGTTCGATTCTCGTCACAGACGAATTTGAACCACATTATTACTAACTCATTGTGAGGCTAAGCCAACCCATTTCCTTTAATGTCGATAATATCATTTGTTGAAAACAAAGTCAATAATTACAAGTTTGGAGTATACACAAGCCTATTGTCCTTAAATTTGAACATGAAACCTTTTCTAATAAGTAAACATGGCATATTTTAAACTCTAAAGACTCACTGTGGCATTGCTAATGTTCTGTATTGTATTTTTTTTCTTTTCACTTTTGTCACTGTAGGTTATTCTATGAGTGAAACCGTGAATTTTGGTAAGTACTTTCTCCCCAAATGCTAACTTCTTTCTTTATCACTGTATGTTATTCTATCTGCACTTCCCAAAAATAGTCTAGCTAGTATTTTGTCGCTGCTGAAATTTGTGTGGTATTGATTGCAGGAAACTTTCCTCGATGGTTTCCATTCCATTCCATCGGTAAGAGCTTGCATTTCTTGCATCTATTCAAGTTTTGATTTTGTTCATGCTATTCCTTTTTCAAACTTACAGCCGTTGATTTAGCTTTTACTGTTTGCTATGTATGTTGCAGTGAGTGGATGGGGTATACTCATGTCCATCGGTAAGAAGAGCTTGTATTACTCTGTGTGTATGTGTTATCTACATTTAGCATAGAATCCAACTTCTCATGAATTTTAATGAAATTATTTAAAATGTAATTTAGAAACAAAAGAAAATATAAGGCCGATGCATAAAAACAGCTACCAATATGATATTCATTATAGAAAAAAAAAGTAATTATTTAAAATGTAATTATATGAATATTTAAGCTTACTTCAAAACAAGAAAAAAAAGTTGAAAGTAGTGGATCTAACAAATAAGTTTCTTTTCTTCTGATTCTTTTGGTGATTTATTTCTTATACAGGCCTATTTTTTCCAGCAAGACTATTGTTTGGGGTTCCAGTTGTGACTGCATTTTTGGTCTATAAATGGCGAAGAAGACATTTGTCAATGTATAGTACAATAGAAGACTTTCTGCAATCCAATAACAACTTCTTGCCTATAAGGTACTCCTACTCAGACATTAAGAAGATGACTCGCAAGTTTAAGCATAAGTTGGGCGAAGGCGGCTATGGCTCCGTATTCAAAGGAAAGTTACGCAGTGGCCGTTTTGTAGCAATTAAAGTTTTAGGCAAGCCCAAAGCTAATGGCCAAGATTTCATTAGTGAAATTGCCACCATTGGCAGGATTCACCATGTCAATGTGGTGCAACTTATTGGTTATTGTGTCGAGGGATCAAAACGCGCTCTAGTTTATGAATTCATGGCTAATGGCTCTCTTGATAAATACATTTACTCCAAAGAGGGAAGTGTCCACTTAAGTATCGAAAAAATGTATGATATTTCTCTTGGAGTTGCTCAAGGGATCGACTATCTACATCAAGGTTGCGAAATGCAAATTCTCCATTTCGATATCAAGCCTCATAATATTCTTCTTGATGAGAACTTCAAAGCAAAGGTTTCTGACTTTGGGCTAGCAAAATTGTATCCTATAGACAATAGCATTGTCACGTTGACAGCAGCAAGGGGGACGATGGGATATATTGCTCCTGAATTGTTCTACAAAAATATTGGAGGAGTCTCATACAAGGCCGATGTCTATAGTTTTGGAATGCTGTTAATGGAAATGGCAAGCCGAAGGAAGAATTTGAATGCAATGGTAGAGCAGTCAAGCCAAATTTACTTTCCGTTGTGGGTACACGATCAGTATGTTGTGGGAAATGACTTGGACATGGACAATGTTACAGAGGAGGAAAAGAAAGTAATAAGAAAGATGATTATAGCAGCCTTGTGGTGTATTCAGCTGAAACCAAGTGATCGCCCTACAATGTCCAAAGTTATCGAGATGCTTAGAGGAGATGTTGAATGCCTCCAAATGCCTCTCAGGCCTTCTCTGTATCCACAAGAGACACCTGTGGATGTGAGTGATATTCAAGACAAATTGAATCCAATATGTTCTAACATAGAGCTGACATGTTCTTTGTCAGGTAGGTGATGATCAACTTGTGTAAACAAGAAAGTGCAATAATGTAACATATTGAATTCTTACTTTAAAGTTATATAGCTAAGAACTTTTAATTGAGGTTTATAGTGAAGAACTGGTCCTCAAGAGTATACTATAGCTTATCAAGCTTTAAAAGGTTGCCTTATTTTTGGTCTTCTCCTCTGCTCATTGGCATGGATAACCATGGCCTACCTTCTTTTTTTTTTTTTTTTGTTTTTTTTTTTTTTTTGATGCTCCTCTGCTCACCAGCTTAATGAGCTGCTTCTTAAAATTTCTATTTAACAGTTTTGAAGTGTTAAGAGTAGAATCCTGATCCTCGGATTCCCCTCCTTAATTAGGGGTTCCTTGTATATCAAGTAATTTACACTTGTAATTTGTTTAGGATTCCTTCTACAACCAGGTTACATTTACCCTTATGTATTGTAAACAAATGATTTAGTGAAAGAATCTTTTAGTTTAAGTACCAATTCTAAGAAAAAATTTAGCTAAAATTATAGGCACCAATGGAAAAAGTCAACCAAAACAGTTCTATAAATACTACTAAAATTCAAAATAACTACATGATTGTACTCAATCCTACCACGTTTTTCAACCGGTCAACTTTTTTTTGCGACCGATTGATCAAATTTTCCTGTCTCAATGTCATTGTCCAACAGTGACCGGAAAAGGTTTTCTACCACGACGCTCAATCTTCAAATCCTTTATTAAAATTGGTATTTAAGGAGTCGTAATTCTACATTCGGTTTGACTTCCACAACCACACTGTATCCTTAAGAAGGTAAACCGGTACCACAATCGGGTTACGTTTCACCCTATATACTGTCTCGTATCTGTTTTGCAGAGGAGTGAGGACTGATATTGAAAAACGTTTCCTTTGGAAGTAATCATGAATAATGATAATGTACATAACTTTTGTGTGAATCACTTTGCTTAGATTATTGGTGTTCTTCATGACATCCTCTTTTAGACAGTGATGGATAACTTGGAAATCCATTCAGTCTGTCTGTAAGTGCGTCATTTTTTGCTCATATCATGTCTGTGCTGCCTTTCATTGATCTTAATTTCCATATTTATGAATGAAGGTTTTATATGTAAACGTGTGAAAAAGGGAAGTAGGATCCATTCTTGTAGATCCGTTCAGTCTGTCATTCTTGTAGATCCCTTCTTGCAACGCATAGCATTCTTATTGATTTGTTGCTGTGGTTTTGGTTTGCTTATTTGCTACTGGGAATCATATCAACGAATGCCCTAGTTGTGTTGTATAAAATAAAGGATCTAACCTAATACGTAGTATTATGTCTATATTTGTGCAGATAGTAGGAGTGGCTTTGTGTGCAATGGTTGTATTTGTTTAACTTATCTCAGACTATGATGATATTTGGCTGTCTCCCCAAGCCTCTTACAACATTAGTCAGACGTTGAAATGTCATTTAACTGGCTCAAACCATTATGAATTTATGGGACTTATAGAGTCACGTATCGAAGGAAATTTCATTACAAAGTGAGACTTCTTTCTTTGTCCTAATTATGTGAAAATTTCATTATTGCAACTTCCAGCTTATACCACTCTTGTTCCTAAGACTTAAATGGAAACCGTATGATTTCTCCTCTATTTTAAGTCATGCGTCAATGAGAAGAAATTTTTCAAGATTCCGGTATGATGCGAGATTTATACGCGCACAAATTAAACCCTCTTTTTGTCAATTGTAGTATAAGTATAAGTAGGGATCGTTCTTAACCGGGGATTAGGAGGGATTGTTAATCACTTGGATTTGACTCAAAAACGTAAAAACACAATATAAAACACTAAACTAAACTCAAAGAATGCGAAGCTAAACGCTTAAAACACTAAAACAAACCAAAAGACTCAAACATCACCCAAAACACTCAAAACTGCCTTAAAAACACTTTCTGGGCAGTTTTGAGCACTTTGGTGAATTTGGACGAAATTGGGAAATAAATTTAATCAAAACTCTTATAAACACAAACTAAGATACTTTCTAACTAAATTGGACAATAAAGTAAAGGGGGATTTAGATTTTTACGAAATTAAACTAAATGTACAGATTGTAAATTAAAGCAAAATGTAAATGTGAATGTGTGATAGAATTGAATGGAATGAAGGCTAGCTAAGGGGTTCATCTCCATACATGTTATACTTGCATAATAAAACGATTTCCAATTGCATTTCAACAAACCATGAATTCTCAATGCTCCAAGTTAATTAGATCCGCTTAAATTAACTTTCAAATCTTCCTAACGTTATTGAATTGGATGATTGCATACGACAACCCAAAACATTCCCCACAAGTCCCCTACATGATTGCATAATAGAGATACAAGCAAGAATCATTATGCTCTATGAAAATTATAAGTGTTGACGAGGCATTCGTTACTATGGAATACGCATGAAACTTATATCAAGAATTCGTTTAACGCGATTGTTTATAAGCAACCTCCACTACTTGTGAATATAAGTTCGTAACTATTAGGTGAAACTTACTTATATTCTAGCGTCATATTCATGCATGAAAATTAAGCGTGCACTCTCAATAAACATACATAAATAAGTTATCAATCAAACAGTTAAACAAATTGGATCCACAACTTATGAAACGCAATTAGAAGTAATCAAATCAAAATGCAAGCATAAACATATATTTCGAATCCCCCCTAGCTAAAGGGGGTTTTAGTTCCTCATAACTTTGAAATCAAAGAAACACCTAAACATTCCAACAACTCAAACTTGAATTGTATGAACATTTAGGCACTCTTCTCTTCCATTCCTCATACGTACAAAACAAAGAGAATTGAATTTAAACATTGAAATTAAAGAAACACCCAAACATTCCAACAACTCAAGCTTGAATTGTATGAACGTTTAGGCACTCTTCTCTTCCTCTTCGTTGTAGCACAAGGTCTAAGGATAGTTTGATGGTGTGAATGGTTTGGGGAGTGGTGAAAATGGAAGGATGGTGTTTGGATTGTAAGGGAGAGCACGGCAATAAGGAAATGGTTGGTGTTGTGACTGAAATGTGTATGAATGAGAATGAATGAATTGTGGCTGCAATGGATCCTTATTTATAGGTGAAGAAGAGGGAACATGACAGCTAGGAACTTGGTGGAAAGCTGGAATGGTGATGGGAGATGCATGTGGCTGATTTATGCATGTGCTTAAAGGGTGGGAGTGCATGTGCTTTGACAGAAATGAAAGGGATAATGCACGGCTAAGAATGATTGTTTTGGTGAATGGCTGAAATATGGATGGAATGCATGGAATTAGGCACGGCAATGATGGTGTTTTTCTGTGGTGAATGGTAATGCAATGTGTTTGCATGTGAATTAAAGCTAGGGTGAATGATGATGAATGCATGTGAATTATTTATGAAGGGAATGCATGTGCAATGAAGTGGAATGACAGCTAGGTTGAATAGCATGTGGAATGAATGAAATGTATTGATATGCACGGCAAAGGAAGTGGATTTTCTGCTGAAAATGAATTAAAGGGTGCATGTGTTGATGATTTGTGGTGCAATGATGAATTAAAGGAATGCATGTGCAATGACAGCTAGGTTAAATTAATTAAAGGGACATGTGGGTTGGAAATGCATGTGGGTTGAAGTGGAATGACAATGAGTGCATGTGGAATGGCTGAAATGTGTTGATATGCATATGCACGGTTTTTGGGAGAAAGGTGGATGCATGAGCATGTGAATTAGGTTGTGAAAGCATGTGGCTTGGCTGGAATGTAAAGGGGGAAGTCACGGCAATGATTGTTGTTGTGATAAGTGAAGTGTACGGTTATGGTTATGATTGTGTTTAAATGGTTTAAAACAGGAAACAAAGCCCTTCCTTGCATGGCAAGGAAGGGAGACACAAGGAAACACACGACATTTTCCTAAGGTTGCAAGGAATGTTGTTTTTGTGTTCTAAAATGCGTAGGAGTCTTCAATGATAACCAGACATGAGGTCTTTTAGGATTTAACTTTCCTACTTCAAGTCTTCAATTTCGTCCATCCTCTTGGCTCCAAGCATATGATATCCATTCCAATCTCTAATTTGCTCCAAAAGGCTCCAAAAGGCATCCTTTTGCATACTTTGCCCTTAGAACCTGAAAACACACAAAAGAAGCATAAAGGACTAAAATAACTAAAGAAACATAACGTAAATGCACGAGAACAAGCCATTTAAGTCGCATGAATATGCTCCTATCACGGTAACAGTCGCTGGGCTGGTGTTCTCAGCCCATAAGAATTTGTTAATAAAAGATTATTCAATTCACCCAAATTGCAAATATAGCTGCACCTTACGTAAGTATAAGTTGCTCTGTTACTATGTTATGAACTTAGGATTTAATGATTGGCTTAATCACTATTAGGAGTTTAATATTGGATTTGTTAGGTTTATTCCTAATATTTAGTGAAGTCTGTTAGAAATGCCTGCTGGCACTAAAGGTCCAAAGTCTATAAAAGGAGCTGAGCTCCCTCAATTGTAATCAGATCAGAATTTACAACAAAGAAATTAAATACAAAAATATTTGGAGCTCTGCTCCTTCATCTCTCATTCCCTCTTCTTCCATAGCTTTCTTGTGCTACTTGCAGGTTGATTAAGGGAATTGAGAATTGGGTCGTATCAATGGTATCATCATTCTCAAATCTTGGTTTCCCTCATTTGCACGCCCACATGACCCGTCTTCCTGCCATGGATGCACACCTCTCCGCTGCAATCGACTCATTTAAAGCTTCGACGCGTGCTGCGATCCGTGATGTAATCCACGAAGCTATGGATTTTGTACTCATCGCCATTCACAAGGTTGTGAATCCTGTACTCGCAGAACACCGCAGTGACCTTGCTCAATCACGCTGTGACTTGGCTCTCGACATCGAGGGAGATTCTGATCCAGCCTCGATGTGTTCCACGGAAGCTGCATTGATTGAGGTAGGTCACCAACAACTTCAAAATGAAGACGGCAACCCACTGTGAATTCCGTCGACAACCACGACCATTCCATTCCACCATTGCTCTTATCGTCACCGATGTTGAAAGCACTTGCAAGTTCTCTGGTCAAGTCCCAATTGAAAGAGTATGTGGCAGCCATAATTCCACTGCAACATTTTGAGAAACCCATGCCTATTGCAATGGTGACTACAGTGCCGTTCCCACTTTCAGCAATTGTTGTTAAAACTGCGGACTTATCTCAACTGGCAAACCAGGACGCCAATGTTACCACCCACATTGAGGGGTGTGAAGATCACAAGAGCTTCAAATTGCAAATTCTATGCCTCTATATGTTGCCTTCAACGTATACGAACACCACGAAGAGTCGACATGAGGTATTGACATCCTTGCTTTCTAATTTTACAACTCGGAAGGACAAATGGTATTAGATTTTGCAGTTTATTCTGGCATAGTATACTGGTGTTATTGCGATCATGTGTGAAGACTTTTTGATTGATAAATGTGGATGGGTTAATTGGTATATTGTGGGAAAATCTATGAAGAAAGATTTTTATGCATTGGAACTGTTTGGGGAAATGTCTAAGAGACCTTTGTATGAGAAGCATCCAATGGAAAAGTTTGCGTGGTCTCTAACTAAAGACACTGATACAGTAGAATGGTGCAATGCATGCCAAGAGGCACTGCACAATATGAGAGCTCTCTTCAATATCATGTTGCCTAAGACCTTGCACTTGACTACTCATGGAAGTTCTGAGCTGCACATTACCATTTTATGGCAGATGGTCAAGCCTTTTTGGAACACATCAACCATTACAAACTACAAACTGGAAATTGAGTTCTTGTGGGACAAGGATATCAAAGTTGCTCTGGGGCAAGGCAACGCCACTTCTTCAATTTTTTCAACTTTAGAGTATTGGTTTATGGTAGAACCCAATAAGAAGGGCTTCAAGCAACAGTGGCTTTCATCGACATTTTCTAAGGCTACATTGGAGGCTGTTATGGGTAAGGCAGGGTCTCAATGGTATTTCCCATATCAAAAAACTCAAATGTCCATTTTAAAAGCTCAAGTGAAGTCAAGCTCTATCTTCCCAAGTTACATGGCTTACCAACCTGACATCAACAAGAAAATGAGGGTAATTCTCATTGACTGGCTTATTAAGGTCCATTACAAGTTTGAGCTTACAGACGAGACACAATTCATTGATGTAAATGTTATAAACATGTTCTTAGAGCACCAAATGGTGATTGGAAAGAAGCTTCAGTTGGTTGGTGTGACAGCCATGCTACTAGCTCGCAAGTATGAGCAGCTTTCTATCCCAATTGTGAAGGATTCTGTGATGAAGGAATTTGATTCAATTTTTGAGCTGCTGAAGAATTGTAAGGTAAATTTGTGCACCCACTTAGCAATTTCTTATAATTCACGAAAAAAGGTGAAGGACATGGTTGAAATTTTGGGTCTGCTCAACTCTTTTAAATCTCTCAGATGGATGCGCCAACTGCAAACTATTGAATTCAAGTTAATAGACCAGGACAGTGAAACCTATAATAGGGCATATTCATCTGTTAATCTTTTTGTTTGTGGGTGGGGTGAGGTGGACTGTAGCGAAGTTTGTAACATTAAAGAATGGCCTCCAACATCACCATTGGACCACAAGTCGTGGAGAGTTATTCTTTTGCTTGAAGAGTTATATTTGGCATTTGGACAGGCTTATAAGGAGGATGGTCAGTTGCATCAAGCTTTACATGTGGTAGAATTTTCCTATTGTGTATATGGATCAATGCCTCAGCATCTCGAAGACACAAAATTCATTTCTTCCATGAGCAGCTGTTTTTCATCACCGACAAAATTAAGTTGTATAATTAAAAAGACTACATCATCTAATAGTGATTTTTCCCTTGAGACAATTGCGGTTTGCACATTAACGAAGCTTGTTGTGAAATTGGAAGAGATTCAGCCTTCAAAGGTTGCAGCAAACAAAGCAACCACACATGCATCATTGATCATGGTCTATATGCTGCAACTGAGTCAATCTTTAGTACTGCCACATCTGATTGATAATGATTCTCAAGATAGAATTGTGTTGTGCATCAAATTACTATGCCACAAGGTGAAGTGAGGAAGATATTGCTAGAGTCATTTAGATATAGCATTGTGAAAATGCAAGCAGATAAGCAGCTCTGGGAAACAAAAGAAAGTAAAGCTAAGGGCCATATATTGATTGCACCACCCTATGACCTTATTGATTGCTACCATCTCAAGGACAGGAAGGGCATGAGCCAGTTTGATTTGGAAGATGAGGTCCAAGATGATCTCAAACGTGCTACTAGGGAATTCACAAAGGTTAACAATACGCAACACAAGCTCAACTGTATTCTTTAGTTCACAGGATTCAGTGACAAACTCAATATAGTAGAACTAACAGTTGGTACCATTAGAACAGTTGCACTTTTCATTGGGGATAAGCAAGCGATTGAGAAGTACAACCAGTTCTTCAATTTAACCTTGAGGACAAGGTTGTTCTTAAGGGGTAGGCAATTTTATGAACTTAGGATTTAGTGATTGGCTTAATCACTATTAGGAGTTTAATATGGGATTTGTTAGGCTTATTCTTGATATTTAGTGAAGTCTGTTAGAAATGCCAGCTGGCACTAAAGGTGTAAAGTCTATAAAAATAGCTGAGCTCCCTCAATTGTAATCAGATCAGAATTTATAACAAAGAAATGAAATACAAAAATATTTGGAGCTCTGCTCCTTCATCTATCCTTTCCTCTTCTTCCATAGCTTTCTTGTGCTACTTGCAGGTTGATTAAGAGAATTGAGAATTAAGTCGTATCATACTAATTTACTATTAGCAGTAGAAACAAACAAACAAACAAACTAGAAAGCAAAAACCGATGGCGGCAATGAGATCCGGTCAGAGCCTGGCGGTGCTAACTCAAGCATGGATCACTCGCTTCATGGAGTCGTCTCGGGGATCCACTCGCTACTTGAGCAGAGGCAAAGGCAAAATCCTCAGCAAGGAGGAACGCATCGTCGAGAATGTCTACATCCAGATACGCAACCCCAAGTTCTCTCTCCTCTTTTTTAATATTTTTTTTTAACTTTGTTTTATAAATACTAATTTTTCAATCAGGTTTGAATCTGTGTTTATGTTATTATTATGTTTTGTCCAATCAAAAATGATATTTTGAATTTATTGAATTTCTGTAATCGAATCAACTTGTTCTGTTGTTTTTTTTTTTTTTTTTTTTAATTTGTGAAGAGAAAGGTGTAAACACGAAAAGTTCCTGAAACAAGAAACAAGAATACCGTGTACAAAATATCTTTTTGTGTTTAATGATTTTGGGGTTACAATCTCTTTGTAATTTGATCCTCTGATTCTATCTTCGTAGGGTGTAGGTTTGTGGATGAGCTGTTGATCCAAAGGGCCGTCGGGGCTTGATCTAGGGATGAACAGTTGATGAACGGATCTTCAAGGGCTTTTGGGCTTGATCTTGAAGGCTGGGTGTATGGATTTCTTCAAGGGGCCGTCGGGGCTTGATCTTGAGGGTTGATGGATGAACGGATCTTCAAGGGCTTTTGGGCCTAATCTTGAAGACTGAGTGTATGGATTTCTTCAAGAGGCCGTCGGGGCTTGATCTTGAGGGTTGATGGATGAGCGGATCTTCAAGGGCTTTTGGGCCTAATCTTGAAGACTGAGTGTATGTGTGGATTTGTTGAGGTTGTTGATCCAAAGGGCCGTTGGGGCTTGATCTTAGGACGAACGGATGATGAACACTTTCTTCAAGGGGCCGTCGGGGCTTGATCTTGAGTCGGCGGAAGTTCTTCAAGGGCCGTTGGGGCTTGACCTTTGAAGGAGGATTTGACGAAGAACGAAGAGTGTTTTCTTGATCCTTCGGGATTTGCTTGAGAGCTTTAGAGTTTCGAGGCTTCAAGGTTTTGGTGTGATGTAAATTCTCTTCTTTCTTTCTTTCTTCTTCCTTCCTCCTTCCCTCTTTTTTCCCCTCTTCCAAAATGAATGCCTTGGCCTCCTATTTATAGAATTCCAAAACTTGATTTTTTGGATTTAAATAATCAGATGAAATAAATCATTTCTGCCAGATATTGACACGTGTCCTATTTGATGACCTTTCCAATTTATTTCGATTTTTCGTTGAGTCACACGCTACATGTAAAATTTATGTGACACGTAAGCGTTGAAATTTTAATTATTGGTTAACATTCATTTCACCGAAATTTCGATGTCTACAAAAGGAGATGGAGAGATTGAAGAAGCAGAAGGCTGAGAAAGCGAAAGAAAATGCTGATAAGGTACGAATTAATTCTTTATTGGTGATATGTGTGTTTCTGTGTCTGTGTGTGGATTTTGCCTATCTCGGATGAAACTGGCACAAATTTGCAAAGATCTGTGATTTCTTGCGGTGTCTGCGTAATTATGAGATAGTTGAAGACTGTTGTTGCTGTATGTCGTAGTGAATTGTGCATTTTGGTAAGCAAGAACACACACACACACATATAAAAATCACATTTGGAAAGTGTTCAATTGCAGAAAGTGAGGCATAGCTTCGTGATGTTTGATCGCTCGAGTTAGCGTTATAATATAATGTACTCAAAAATTACTGGAGGAAAGGACACGGCATTGAGTAAATGCATAATAAAAGAGAATTCCGTCTGAGTGATCAAAATGATGAGGTTGGGATTGGAGGATTGGTATTAATTTATGCCGGCTTGAGGTTTAATTGAATAGTATCACCTGGTTGTCTAGAATAGATAGACTAGTCCTCGGCCGAGGAGATCAAGAGGTTGGATTCTGAGCTTGTTGCTTTGAAGGGGTCTAATATTTTTGCCCTTACTTCTCTGTAGCTTGAGACCGCTTGCCAAGAGATCGTTGACTTGAAGACTGAGCTTGACGCGATCCAAGTTAAGTATGAAAGTACTGAGAAGAAGATTGGATGTTACATACCTTAGATTCAAGATCTTGAGTTTGCAGTTTCTGAGCTTCGTTTCGCTGCTTATGCAAAGGATAAAGAGTTGATTGCTACTTATAATCAAGTGATCCACTTCAAGAGAATCGTCGATAGGCTTGAACCCCAAGTGTTAGAATTTAAAGGTGTACTAAAGATCAACAAAAGTTTGAAAAAGGAAGTGGATAAGCTGCAGCGCGTCTGTGTTTGTTTGCTCGAGGAGAATGAGTAACTGAAGGGTGAGAATGATGGCCTCGAGGTTTCGAGACCTTCTATATTTCTCCAGAAGACTTGCTTGCTTTTACTTTTAAGGCTTCCATTGGTGAAGTAGTTAAAGAAGTTGGTGCCCAGGTTAGGGCAGCTTGGGGTGAAGCGCTGGATGATACAGCTACTAAGAGCGTCGAGGCTGTTGAAGGTGTGGCGACTGAGTAGTCGTGGGATGTCCAAGCTGCTGAAGTATAGTCTTCTAGGTAGCCTTTAGGATTTTCTTTGTTTTTCCTTGTAGCTCTTGTTTTTCTTGAACTCATTTGGCCTTTACTAGTTGTTTATAAACATACTTCCTTCATTTTTCTTCATCTTCGCTTCTTTTGTTCATGCCCTAACCTTTAGACTTTATAGACCAATGGCAGGCGTGCTACTTTTCTATAAGCAGACAAGCCTACATAACCTATGCAGCCGTAGGTGTTGATGTACAACTTTGCAAAGTTGTTAGCCATAGGGTTGGCAGCCGGATGCCTTACTTACAGAAGCAGACAAGTTCGCGTAACCATTAGGCTGTTAACTTTGGCTTTCTCCAATTCCGTAGGTTGCGTATCAAGTATCACAACACTTTAGGACTTGGTGTAACTTGTTCTGCACTTGGTAGAGGTGAAGCTTATCGACTACGTAGCATGTCGATAGTGGATAAAGCTTCGTATATGCACGCGAGCTTGTTTAACCTTTCACAATAATGTGTGATTGTATAAGTCTAGCGTGGCTTTACTGCTCGAAGAGCAAGTCGTAGGCAATCTTTTGGAAACCATAGGCTATATTAGTTCACTCGGTAATAGGAACCCAGGGCAGCTGTTCATCGGATGTACTGCGTAATGTGCCCCTTCTGTCTCTAGGGCTTGGTTCCCTACGAATTAGGCCAAAAAACCCAAAATCCATCAGTTAACTAAGCCTTGAAAAAATCCATTGTGGCTATTTCTAGGAATCCATGCGCAAGCCATCGTGCATCTAGTTATACTAAGGCAACCAAGCTCATCCATGTCTGGATATTCGGAGTGTAAAGTTTATCCTCTCGTCTTGGAGGGCTGACCCATATGGGTGTCGAGTAATTGGTTTACCCTCTCGCACTGGAGAGCATGGTTGGTCCTTGGGAGGCGCAATTCCTGCGATGAGTTCCCAAGAATGGTGCGGTCTTCTTTTGAAATGCAGGAGTGATCAGTTGTTGTAAACATGCAGCCGAGCCAAGTTGTGATTACTTATGAATTCCTCATTGAAAAACGAGTGAAACAAATAAAAACTTAATTGTAAGGTATGAACTACATAACAACTAGATAGTCCTCGGCTTGTGAAATGGTGCTCATCGAGCTGCTTGAGTCTTCGGGATTTGATATAGTGGGAGGTCACATATGGTACTTCCTCAGATTGTAAGCACTCCACTACTTTTCGATCTTTTTGTGGTTTCATGGTGGTAAGGGTGTAATTACTTTTGCAGCCTACTCTGCTGATCTTGTACGGACCTTCCTAGATGGGATCCATCTTTTTAGAGCCTTCTCTGTTGGCAGTGAAGAAGGCTTTTCTTAGGACTAGATTTTCGGGCTGGAACTGTTGGATCTTGGCCCTTTTGTTGTAGCTGGAGAGGAGCTGTTGCTGGTAGGCTGCGATGTGGGTGATGGTCTGCTTGCGCTTCTCCTCTGCTAGATCTTAGCTTGTGGCCATCTTCTTACTGTTCTGCTCAATGCTTGGTAGTAGAGCGATGATACTTGGCTTGATGACATTGGGATGAATGATTGCTTCTGAGCCAAATGCCTAAGAGAAAGGAGTTTCACTGGTTGCTTGTATTTTGGTGGTGCGATGTGCCTATAGACATCCGGGGAGTTCGTCTGGCCATTTTCCCTTCTTGTTGGTGAGGGATTTCTTGAGGAAGTCGAGGATCATCTTGTTGGATGCTTCAGCCCGCCTATTGTCTTAAGGACATCTCGGTGTGGACATGTGCTACTTGATGCCATACTTTTGGAAGAACTTCGCCACATCTTTGCCCACGAAGTGCAGGCCGTTGTCGGTGACAATGGATTGAAGGATGCCAAATCAACAAATGATGTTCCTCCATATGAAGTGCTCAATGTCCGTCTGAGTCGTGGTCGTCTTGGGCTCTGTTTCTACCCATTTGGTGAAGTAGTTGATTGTCACAATCATCATGCCTCTACCCCAGTAGCAGGCGGCATAAGTCCTACTAAGTCAATTATCCACTTCATGAATGGCTAAGGACTCGTATGCGAGTGTAGCTCGCTGGCAGGCAGTGCTGATATTGGCTTGTAGAGTTAAAACGGTCACACTTTTGTATTAACTCCTTAGCATCTTGGTGCATGGTAGGCCAATAGTAGCCTACGTTATGCCACTGCCCAATCCATACTCGCCTACGCGTTGCACGCGCTAGGCTTTTTCAGATTTTTGTACCAACCCACATGGGGTTGTTCCCCCTGTGTCAGACCATCAAGTAGCCGTTGGGCTACTTTTCTTCATCCAACGACTCCATTTAAATGGGCCGTTGGTTAATCCAACGGTCCAGGTTCAAATTTTTTTTTTTTTTATAGTTTGATATTTATATATTTATTGAATCCAACGGCTTATATCGAATATAATCAAATCTAAGGGTAAAAAAAAAAAGATTTAACGGTCCAAATTTAAATCCAACGGCTAAAATAATTTAAAAAAAAATTTTAACTTAAAATTCAACCAAAAACTCTATAAATACCTATGTATTTGTTCAAACATCCACACAAAACTCACTTTTCTCCTACAATTCTTCCAATTTTTCTTTCTACCCTTTCTTCTCATTTCTAAATTTTTCAAGATGGCAAAAGAGCATGTTAGAGGTCGTAATTGGACCTTTGATGAAGATATTGCTTTATGTTTAGCATGGATTTCTGTTAGCGAAGATGGTGTCGTTGGCACAAACCAAAATAGAAAGGTTTTGTGGGGTAAAATCGTTTGATAAGTTCCATGAAAACTCCAACGCCGGTCGAAGGGAAGTTGGTGGTGTTTATGATCGGTGGAAGATTATCAACAAAGCGTGCACTTTGTGGAAGGGAAGCTTGGAGAGAGCCACAGTTGACATGCCTAGTGGAAGGGGCGCCTCAGAAACTGTGAGTTTCTTTGTTGATATTTTAGTTGTCATGTACATAATAGTATTTTGCAACTAATTGTTTTTATGTATTTGTTGAATAGGGTGACAAAGCAATGGCAATTTACAAGACAAGAACTACAACAAAAAATCAAGCTTTTAAGTTGCATCATGCTTGGAACATCCTCAAGATTGTCCGAGTGGGGAACCGATGCGAACCAACAATGTGGAAGATTATTTCATAGTGAAGCCCCACCCCCAAATGATGTCAATGAAGGTGTCGAACAAATGATCCCAACTTCTTCTTTTGCAAGGTCCCCGGATAGAGATAAACAAAAGGAAGCAAAGAGAAAAGGGAAGTCCCAAGATCCGATACGCGCACAATTTGCTAGCGAAATGGTAAGAATGAATGAAAACCGTATCTCTCGGCAAGAAGAATCGGCCCAAATGCGTTTAGCCATGAAGGAACAAGGGGATAGGGAGCAAGAAAGGTTCGAAATTAATTTGATGATGGAGGACCTCGACAAATACACTCCAGAGAGGAAGAAATACTTATGTGGTAAGCAAAAGGACATTTTACAAAGGAATGCCACAAGGAGTATATTTCAAGATGATGATTCATCTCAAGACTATCAACCAAGTCCATCACCAGGTCAAGATGGTGGATATTATTTTTAAGTTTATGAGTTTTCGATTGTATTAAGTTTATGTGGTTTATTAATTGTCTTTTGTTTTTTTTTAAGTTTATGTGGTTTATTAATTGTCATTTGTATTAAGTTTATGTGGTTTATTAAATGTCGTTTGTATTAAGTTTATGTGGTTTATCATGATTTTCATGTATTGATTTAGTGATTTTTCAAAATTTATGGGAATTTAAATATTTTTAGGTTAAAATGTTCATATAATTAATTTAGGATAGTCTACATAATTTTTTTTTTTTAAAGTTAACTTAAAAAAAAACTAGCCTAATTCATTCTTTGATAATCTTGGGCTAAAATTTTAGGCCAGAAGGGTTGGAGCAGAAAAGCTGTTTCTGCGCTAAATATTTTTAGGTTTTAGGTCACTATTGAAGATGGTCTTATGGCCTAAAATTGGGCCGGTATTTGCCCTTCATTTAGGTTTTAGGTTTTAGGTTAAATTTAGGTCATGGGTTTGAGTGGATTTTTTTTTTTGGTGGGGGGGGGGGGGGAGGGGAAGGGAAATTTTAGGTTTTAGCCCACCATTGGAGATGGTCTAAATGGATTAGGATTCTCTCCTTTCATCTCTTTTTTTATCCCTTATTTTTGGGTAAATTCCAGTTTACTACCCTCAAATTTCGTGGTCTTCAACATTTAGTACATGAAGTTTTTTTCGTCTCAGAGTCATACCTAAAGTGTTAATTTTGGGACAATCTCATACATCCGTTAGTCTGGCTGTTAAGTCTCCCGTTAACTGATGATGTGGCGCCCACATGGATAATGATTGGGCACCACATGTCATTAAAGGGTCCACGTGGAAATTAAAAAGTTAAAAAAAAAAAAAAAAAAAAAACCTAGAACCCCCTTCGTCTTCCCCACCCGACACCCTTCCATCCCCTGCACCCAAGCACCCCCTTCTCCCATCCCCCCCTCTGTGACCCCTTCCTTTATCCCTCAGCTGTAACTCCCTATAGTTTAACCCCCACTGCGAGCCCACAACATCGACACTCATTCAATTCCTTCCATAAACCAACCCCCAATTTTCAGAAAGAGGCTGCTCCCTTAGCCTAAAACACCAAAATGAACATAGCTTGGCACCCTCAAATTCTCAAAAGAATTTTGAAAATTTCTCTCAAAATTTGAAACTTTGAATTTTCTGCAAAATTTGGGACAGTTTAATATCGGTAGGTAGGAAATTAGGGATAAAAATGTGATAAGTCTCTTTTTGCATGCATTTATATATTCCTTATTTGGTGTCTTTGTGATGTTTTTGGATTGAACTAGTTGCATTTTACATTATTTGGTGTTAGTGTGCAGCCAAGTGTGTAATTTGGATCAAAGGGAAAGCAAATGAAGTAAAAACATTCCAGAAAAGATGTGAAGTGTTAAGAGTGCAATTCGGCCATATTGGGTGATTTTAAACAAGGCAAAAACATTGAAGTCAATTATGTGGTTCCAACACCAAAACATGCATTCACATGCATGTTCACAACCTTGGCCGTGCATTCCACTACTTGTCCATTCCCCTTGTGTGCCAAAACCATCCACTTCCATTACTTAATCTACTCAGCCACATTTTCAGCATGATCACAACCTGGCTGTGCAAATCCCATGTGGTTCCAAGTCAGATTATGCACTTCTAAAACATCAAAACATGCATTCACATGCATGTCCACAACCTGACCCGTGCATTCCATTTCCCTTATTCACTTCTCTTTGCAGAAATACACATGCATTGTGATTAAACAAACCACATACTTGCAGACTTTGTCCAGCTCCCTTATGCACTTCCACCACCGAAACACATCACCTTTGCATTTCCATCTCTTTAATGTCCATCCCGTGCACTTTTCTGCCCATTCCCAGAGTATTATAACCAATTTCAGGTTATCCACTTCATGCTTGCAGACATCCCACATGTGTTTTGGATTAAATAAACCACATACTTGCAGATCATGTCCATGCTTTGCAGGTATCATGCCAGAAATCCACTAAAACAACCATTTCATGCGATTCCAACTCCCTACTGCCCATACCGTGCACATTAATCCCCTTTGCAGCATCACTTTCACATGGACCATGTCAGTTTTTCACATGGATTCTGATGGTTTTCCATCATTGACTACATTCAGAAACTGACCAAGTAACACTCACTCATCTCTTTCTCGGATTCAATTTTTCCATTACACACTCTATTGGCTCCATTTTCTGTCCATCATTCACTCTCATAATCCCTCTCCATCCCATTGCATTCGACACTTTTCCTCTCTCACAGAAACTATCCATTCTCTTCCACACACGTATAACCACTCCCTTTCACTCCATTTCTGTCCCATTGGCAGAAACCATTCAATCATAACCAATCTACCTTCATCCGTACCACACTTGGAGCACCAACACCGAAGGCACTCTTCAAGGAATTCAACATCAGTTTTGCTTCAAGGGTTCCTTCTACTTCATTCTATGTTCATTCATGTTGTGTACCTTTATGTTAAACATTCTGTAAACATGAATTGTAACTAATCTTTCTCTAGGGATTCGATGTAGCCTTGCAAAGTTTGCCATGTAATCAAGTTAGAATGCTCAGTTTGTTCATCTATTTCTTGTTTCATTTTCTGATTTAGTTGTGACTTTGTGAGTTGATTTTAATGTTTGATCACCATTTGAATTAACCACAGGTTGTTTAGCCAAGATTAGAGCACACATCATGCATAATCTTGGTGGATATGTGAATGAATGAAGGGAATGTTTTGCAAACATCCTGCCGAGTTATTCCCTTTGGTTTTATGAAAGTTTCTTGTGCATTACATACTCTTGATTATGAACCAACGTTGCACATCACAACTAGGTTCGTGATTAGGGACATTTGATCAAATCCACACATCATATGGTTGATCATATCTAAGTGACACAAACTCAAGCAATAGGTAGATGGCTGAGAATAAACTAACTTGACAAACATGAACTTGGTTTAGCAATGGTGAAACCGAATCCCTAGTTTCATCTCCATTGGTACTATCTCATTTTATTAGTTGTTGATTCATTTGGTTGTGTTTACTTCTTTTATTTATGCTTTCAAGTAACAACAACAAATCTGCTCAATTTGATTAGTTTGATTCATTTCATAGAAGTTCTTGCAAAACAAGTAATTACATAGGTCCAATTAGTCCCTGTGGATTCGACACCCTTACTTGTGCCATTATACTAAATATATTCTAGCATTAGGAAGGAAATATACATCAACAAAAATGGCGCCGTTGTCGGGGACTGATTTCAGTCCCTTGTAATTGCTTGTTTGCTTGTTTGCTATTTTGATTAGTGTCAAGGTTCATAACTTGTCAAATTGATAACTGGAAGTTGATTTAAGTTGCATACATTTCATGTGTGGAAAAGAATCCCTTAGCCATTCCATTATCCATTGGTTTACATCAATTTGCTTTACAATCTGCTTTCGTTATAATCTGTCCATTTAATTGCATTTCGTCCAAATACAAATTCTCCCTATATTTTGTTAAGTTTTAGGCTTAGAATCTGTCTTATCTTGTGTTTTGAAGCATTTTGAGTCAAGCTCAAATCTAATTTTCGTCCAAAATTAGGTTTGGTGTCAAAACTGCCCAGTTTGTGTTTTTAGGCAGTTTTGAGAGTTTTTAGCTTGTTTTGAGTCTTGTGAATATGTTTTGAGTCCTTTGAGTCCTTTCAAACGTTTTTAAGTTTATTTTTGTTCATTTCATTGTTGTTGCTAGTAGATTTTCATTCACACTTGTGTTATTTTATTTCAGGTAGTATATGTCAAATAAACTTGTTGAGTTAGGCCAAAGAATTGAACGGTTGAAGGGCCACACTTTGGACAATTTTGTGCCATCAAGTTCATCCTTTAGCCGTGAGGAAGAGGAAGGGAATTCACCTAGTTCAACAAGTAAAGAATCTGAGCAATTTAATTGGGAAAGAGAAGAAGAGATGGCGGGCAACGAAGATGAGCTTCGAGCTTTGGAGGACTTTGCTCAACCAATCATACCAAATTCACCTTCATGCATCTTGCTGCCCACAGAAGCTAGAAACTATGATCTCAAATCTTCACATTTCCATATGTTTCCTTCATTTTATGGCTTACCTAATGAAGACCCTTTAGCTCATATTAAAGAGTTTTACAATGTTGTGAGTGGTTTACTTTTGCAGGAAGTAAGTGAAGCAAATTTGAGGATGAGAGTGTTTCCTTACACCTTGAAAGATAGGGCCAAGAGTTGGTTGATGACTCTAACACCAGGTTCCCTCACTACATGGGATGCCGTGGCTAAGAAGTTCTTGGAGAAGTTCTTTTCCACTCAAAAGACAGCCACATTAAGGGGACAAATATTCAACTTCAAACAAGATGATGGAGAACCTTTCAATGAGTGTTGGGAGCGTTTTAAAGGCCTCTTGATCCAATGTCCACACCATGGGTTACCTTTTCACTTACAAATGCAAATTTTCTATGATGGATTAACCCAAAATTGTCAATCAACTGTTGATAATGCAGCAGGTGGAGCATTGAAGAAAAAGAATGCTCAAGAGTCATATAACATTTATGAGATGTTGGGGTCTAATGCTCAACACAAAGATTTAAGGGGTAAGAAAGTTGGAGTCTATGAAACAAGTTCTAATCATGAGCTCTTGTTGCAGGTAGCTAACCTAGAAAGGAAGCTTGAATCTGTGCTCAACATGGTGCCAAAAGCAAATGAAGTGTGTGCCATTTGCAACATACCAAGCCATCCTACTCACCAATGTCCATCTAGGGAGGCTTATCCCGAGTATGTTCAAGAACAAGTGAACCTCATGAATTCTTACAACCAAAGACCAAGGAATGATATGTATTCCAATACATATAACCCGAGTTGGAGAGATCATCCCAACTTTTCATGGAAGAACAACAATCCAATCCAAAATTTCCAACCAAAACCTGCCACTACCCTTGAGGACACGGTTAAATTGTTAGCCCAAAACACCTTGCAATTCCAACATTCCACCAATAGCACACTCCAACAACATTCGGCAGCCCTAACCAAAATGGAGACACAATTGGGGCAGATTGCAGATGCCTTGAACCAAAGAGAGGTTGGGAAGTTTCCAAGCCAACCCGTGATACTCCAAAGGAATCAAGAGCAAGCCAAAGCAATCACTACACTTAGAAGTGGTAAGGTTATTGATAATAAAGTTGGCAATGAAGTTACTAATGAATATGATCATGTGAATGCAGGTGTCACTCAAGGAATAGTAGAAGATCCGTGAAATATCCAAGAGGTATAGTAGAAGATATTCTAGTTCAAGTTGATAAACTAATCTTGCCTGCAGATTTTGTAGTGTTGGACATGGAAGAAGCTCCTATACATGATCGTGAGTTGCCAATATTGCTTGGGAGACCTTTCATGGCCACGGCCAAGACCATCATTGATGTGCAAAATGGACTCCTCACTATGACAGTGTTAGGAGAGACAGTTCAATTCAAAGTGTTTGAATCTCTTTCTCATCCTTCGTCATCTCTTGATTGTTATGCCATTGATGTGCTTGATTCACTTGTATTCTCTAAGTTCTTGCAGGCACAATCGAATGAACCATTGCAAACTGTTTTGAGTTAATCTCAAGATGAGTTTGATGAGGAAGATGCACTCATGGAAGAAGTAGCTGCTTTGGAAGCATTAGCATTGTATCCTTTCAATGTTTCACCTTGTTTTGAGCCTTTAGAATCATCAATGTCACATCTAACTCCTTCTACTGTTAAAGCACCAAAACTTGAACTTAAACCACTTCCACCACATCTAAAATATGCATATCTAGCTGAATTTGAAACTCTTCCAATTATCATAGCTTCTGATCTCACCCCAAATGAAGAAGATAAACTAATTAGGGTGTTAAAAGAGTTCAAATCTGTTTTTGGTTGGTCTATTGCAGATATCAAGGGAATAAGCCCTACCATGTGCATGCATAGGATCATTTTGGAAGAAGGAGCAAAATCAACCCGTGAGCCACAAAGAAGACTCAATCCACACATGAAGGAAGTTGTTAGGAATGAGGTGTTGAAATTGTTAGATGTGGGGATCATATATCCCATTTCTGATAGCAAATGGGTGAGTGCTATTCAGGTGGTGCCTAAGAAGGTGGGAATCACTGTGATGAGGAATGAAAACAATGAGCTTGTGACCACCAAGCCCACGGCCAGTTGGCGGGTTTGCACCGATTACAGGAAGTTGAATTCTAGCACTAGAAAAGATTACTTTCCTATGCCTTTCATAGATCAAATGCTTGAGAGATTGGCAGGTTACTCACATTATTGTTTTCTGGATGGATACTCAGGTTACAATCAAATTGCAATCGCTCCGGAGGATCAAGAGAAAACAACCTTTACTTGCCCCTTTGGCACATTTGCATATAGGAGAATGCCTTTTGGACTCTACAATGCTCCAGCAACATTCCAAAGATGCATGTTGGCCATCTTTTCTGACATGGTAGAAAGGTTCATTGAGGTATTTATGGATGACTTCTCAGTGTTTGGTTCCTCTTTTGATGAATGTCTTAACCATCTATCGTTAGTACTTCAAAGATGTCAGGAAACAAATTTGGTTCTCAATTGGGAAAAGTGCCAATTTATGGTGAAACAAGGAATTGTGTTGGGGCATGTAATCTCTAGCAAAGGAATGGAGGTAGACAAAGCCAAAATTGACGTCATCACCAATATGGTAGCCCCCACCACTGTGAAGGGAGTAAGAAGTTTTTTGGGCCATGCGGGTTTTTATCGTCGTTTCATTAAGAACTTTTCAATGATCACTCGTCCATTATGCAATCTGTTAGCTAAAGATGTTGTATTTCATTTTGATAAGGCTTGTATGGATGCATTTAATACTTTGAAAAATGAACTAACCTCGGCCCCTATTATTATGGCACCAGATTGGTCGTTACCTTTTGAATTAATGTGTGATGCCTCTGACTATGTTGTTGGTGCAGTTTTAGGGCAAAGGGTGAACAAGCTTCCACATGTGATCTACTATGCAAGCCGGACTCTGCATGATGCTCAACTTAACTATTCCACAACTGAAAAGGAGTTGCTTGCTGTTGTTTTTGCCTTAGAAAAGTTTAGGTCATATCTTGTGGGATCTAAAGTTATTGTGTTTTCTGATCATGCAGCCATTAGGTATTTGATGACAAAGAAGGATGCTAAACCACGCTTGATTAGATGGATACTCTTACTACAAGAGTTTGACTTGGAAATTCGAGATAAGAAGGGCAGTGATAATGTTGTGGCTGACCATTTGTCCAGGCTTAATGAAAACCATGGAGTGGGACAACCTTTGCCCCTAAATGAATCATTTCCAGATGAACAACTCTTTGTTGTTCAAGAAAAAGAACCATGGTATGCGGACTTTGTGAATTATCTTGCCTGTGGTATAATGAGAAATGACCTTTCTTTTTAGGAAAGAAAGAAGTTCCTTGCCATGGTGAAGCACTACGTTTGGGACGAACCATATTTGTTTAAATACTGCCCTGATCAAATCATTAGGAGATGTGTCCCAGAGAGTGAGCAACAAAGCATTCTAACATTTAGCCATACATTGGCATGTGGAGGACATTTTGGTGCCAAAAAGACATCTCTAAAGGTTTTATAATCTGGTTTCTTTTGGCCTACTTTATTCAAAGATGCGTTTGATTTTTGCTCTAAGTGTGATAGGTGCCAGAAGATGGGGAACATTAGTCGAAGAAATGAAATGCCATTGAACAACATTTTGGTAGTGGAGCTCTTTGATGTTTGGGGAATTGACTTCATGGGACCATTTCCATCCTCCTTTGGCTGTTTATACATATTAGTGGTAGTGGATTACGTATCCAAATGGGTTGAAGCCATTGCTACAAGAACTAATGATCATAAGGTTGTGTTGAATTTTCTTAAAGATGTGATTTTTTGTTGGTTTGGAACCCCAAGAGCTATTATTAGTGATGGTGGCAGCCATTTCTGCAACAAACCCTTTGAATCCTTGATGAAGAAGTACAATATCAACCACAAAGTGGCAACCCCGTACCATCCTCAAACCTCAGGACAAGTGGAGATTAGCAATAGGGAGATCAAAAACATCTTGATGAAGACCGTGAGCCCTACAAGGAAGGATTGGTCGTTGAGGTTGAATGATGCACTATGGGCATATAGAACAGCATACAAGACCCCCATTGGCATGAGTCCTTATCGCCTTGTGTTTGGGAAAGCTTGTCATTTGCCAATGGAGCTTGAACACCGTGCATATTGGGCCATCAAGAAGTTCAACTTTGATTACAAGGATGCTGGAATAGCAAGGAAGCTCCAACTTAATGAGTTGGAAGAGCTTAGAAATGAAGCATATGAGAATGCCAAAATCTACAAGGAACGGACTAAGCTCTATCATGACAAGGCCATCCTAAGGAAGGAGTTTCACCAAGGTATGAAAGTACTTTTGTTTGACTCACGTTTGAGACTTTTTCCAGGAAAATTGAAGTCTAAGTGGGTGGGACCATTCAAAGTATTACAAACATTTTCCCACAGAGCTGTGGAGATAGAGAACATTAAGAATGGCACCTCTTTTAAAGTCAATGGGCAGCGTTTGAAACCATACTTGGATAAAGGGGAGGAAGAGCAAGTGTATCAAGTCGTCGATGTTCTTGAATTTACAACACCATGAGCAAGCGACCATGTCTTGCCTAGACATTAAATAAAGCGCTTACTAGGAGGCAACCTAGTGTGGTTTGTGTTCTTTCTTTATGTTGTGTTTTTGTTGTTACCATTCCATATTCTTTGCCTACTTACATTGCATACAATTTTAAACATCGAGGACAATGTTTAGGATAGGTTTGGGGGTGTGGGATGGAAGGTTTGTTTTTTTTGTGTTTGTTTTAAGTGTTAGTTTTGGTTAAGGGTGTTTTTGCATGCTAATACGAATGTATATGAGGACTATGTTTGAAAGCAAACGATTGGGTTGCTATGAAAAAGGGTTGCATCTTGTTGTCATGTATAAAGCTATAACTCTTGAAATTATGATGATAGAGTTACCATACTCAAATTTTGGAAGAAGAATTGTGGAGACTTGATAGGAGCATATTTATGCGACTTAAATGGCTTGTTCTCGTACATTTACGTTATGTTTCTTTAGTTATTTTAGTACTTTAAGCTATTTTCGTGTGTTTGTAGGTCCAAAGGGCTAAAGGAGCAAAAAGATGCATTTTGGAGACTTTTGGAGCACTTTTGGGCTAAGGACGGATAGCTTATGCTTGAAGCCAAAGTGTTGGACGAAATTGAAGACCTAATTGGAGCCAAAGTGTTGGAACCTTGTTCTCTTTAGTTTTAGGACATTTAAACCTTTCCTAATCCCAATCATGCCATGCATAACACACATCCATTCTAACACATTGTCATTGCACATGCATTTCCTGCATTAGTTAACCCACATGCACTTATCACTTATCATCACCACATATCATATCACTTAATCACTTATCACTTATCATCACCACTTAACCACTTATCATATCATAACCACATATCATATCACTTATCACTTATCACTTAACATATCATCCACCTACTTCACCTACAACATCCACCTACTTCACCTACAACATCCACTTCACCTACAACATCCACCTACTTCACCTACAAATGACATAGCCATATGTTCCCTCCACTACTCCTATAAATACCCTTGCATTCATTCATTCAGGAACATCTCATTTCATACACAACACACCACAAACACATCCCTTTCTCTCTTAGTCGTGAGTCTCCCTTAGAATCCAAAAACCATCTTTCCATTTCCATCACTCCTCACTCCATTCCACACTTCCATTCCCCCAAACCAACTATCCTTAGACCTTATGCTACAATAAAGAGGAAGAGAAGAGGGCCTAAACGTTCATACAATTCAAGTTTGAGTTGTTGGAATGTTTAGGTGTTTCTTTGATTTCAATGTTTAATTTTAATTCTCTTTGTTTTGTATGAGGAACTAAACCCCCCCTTAGCTAGGGGGTGATTCTAAATATATGTTTATGCTTGCATTTTGATTTGATTACTTCTAATTGCATTTCATAAGTTGTTGATTCAATTTGTTTAACCGTTTGATTGATAACTTATTTATGTATGTTTATTAAGAATGCGCGCTTATTTTCATGCATGAATATAACGCTAGAATATAAGTGATTTTCACCTAATCGTTATGAACTTATATTCACAAGTAGTGGAGGTTGCTTATAAACAATCGCGTTAAATGAATTCTTGGCACGAGTTTCATGCTCATCATAGTAACGAATGCCTCGTCAACACTTATAGTTTTCATAATGCTTAATGATCTTTGATTGTATCTTTATTGTGCTGTTCACGTAAAGGACTTTTGGAGAATGTTGTGAATTGCGTTGCGCTAACCCATCCAATTCATTAACTTAAGGAAAACTTGACGGTTAATTTAAGCGGACCTAATTAACCCGGGGTGATGAGTTTCATAATTTATTGAAATGCAATTGGAAATCTTTTTATTATGCAAGTGTAGCATGTGTGGAGATGAACCCCTTGGCTAGCATCCATTCATTCCATTTCATCAATTTCATATTTACATTCTGTCTAGTTTATTAACTTGTTTCGTTATTTCAATTTTCGTCAAACATCAATCCCCATTTTGCTTTAATGTTCAATTTAGTTAGAAATCAATTTAGTTTGTGTTTTTAAAGCATTTTGAGTCTTTGGTTTGTCTTAGTGTTTTAACGTTTAGTTTCGCATTCTTTGAGTCTAGTTTAGTGTTTTATATTGTTTTTACGTTTTTAAGTCAGTTTCCAAGAGATTAACAATCCCTCCTAATCCCCGGTCCAGAACGATCTCTACTTATACATATACTACAATTTGACGAAAAGAGGGTTTAATTTGTGTGCGTATAAATCTCGCACCAAATTTTGGCGCCGTTGCCGGGGATTAGAAAATTTGCTAATCCCTTGGATTGTTTGTTTCTGTATTGTCTTTTAGATTTAGTTTTTATTTGTGTTTTGTTTTGTTTGTTAAGAACAACATGGCACTTGATAACGCTTCTCTTTTGTCACAGCTCATGGAAAGGTCCCAAATGCAAAGAGTTGATATATCTAATCTTCAATCAAGGAATAACGTGTTTTCCAATACTTACAATTCGGATTGGAGTGATCATTCAAACTCTATGTGGTGGGAACCTCAAAATGCTCAACAAGGAGGATATTGGCAGCCACCACAACCTCATATTCAATATGCCCAACCAAACTCAAGTTCGTCAATAGATTATAATCAAAAGCTTAATGAATTAATTTGTTTGGTGCAGGGCTCACAAAATCAAGACATTGAGGCTCAACAAGAAGGATATTGGCAGCCATATGAGGAGTTCTATTCAATGCCTATGCAGCCACCACAAAGGTTGGACCACTTGGATAAGCAAATTGGGCAGATCGCGGAGTTCGTAGGACAGTTTCGAGACCAAGGCGAACTCCCTAGTTCAACCATTGCAAATCAGAAGGGAGAATTTGAAAACACCAATGCTATCATGTTGAGAAGTGACAAGGAGGTTGGAACGGACCCTCAACCATCAAAATCAAATCACAAGGAAGAGGAATACATCCAACCCACGGAAAGGGTGGAAACACCTTTACCGGAGGCACCTATTGCTCCTATGCCATCTAATACAGGTATGGTTGTTCCAAATTTCATTATTTTTAACCCCGTTCCAACAAGTATCCCTATTCCTTGCAGATTCATGACTTCCAAGGAAGAAGAAGGTGAAAAAGACATCTTGGAAGCCCTTTCAAAGGTGACAAGTAGGGAATGTCATGAATTCATCAAAGAGGACGTTCTTGAAACCACAAAATCCAAAGAAGTTAAATTTGATGACATTGGACAAGTCATAACCATCACTTGCAATCTGGCCAAGTCCAATATCCCTGAAACTTTCAAAGGAGTGGTGTTTGTCATTGAGTTCTTGTCGGACAAAACAAGTAAGTTTTTTTCAAATTCCTTTACATTTTATACTAACTTGCTGTTTTTTATGAATCAGGCACCTACACTAGAATTCAAACCATTGCCGGTTCACTTCAAGTATCACCTTCCATTCAAGGACCAATTCCATGCCGTTTGATTTTATTTATGTTAATAAAAAAAAATAAAAAAATAAAAAAATAAAAAAAAAGAGAAAGAAAGATACTAAACATGGAGAAAGGTGGAGCTTCACAAAGGTTGTTTGCGTGAAGCCCCACTACGAGGCGCAGAAGCGGAAGGCATAGAAGCGGGAGGCATAGAAGCGGGAGGCATCGGAGCGGAAGCCATCGGAGCGGGAGGCATCGGAGCTAGAGCATTCCAGGCCTCAATACTTGGCCAAGCGCTGGATGACCCAGGAAAAAGGTGCCTCTGGAGATAAGACGCAAGCCTTTGACAGTCACTGTGAATTCGACCCTCAGATTCTTGCAGCTCATCAAGCTTCCTCTTCATCCCTGACGAATAGTTATTTGCAAGCACATGCAAACTTCTATTCTCGTACTTAAGCTGCTGGATCTCTTGCTTAAGTCTTTCCACCTCTGCCATCAACGATTCCACTTGGCGGGACCGAGCAAGCAGGCGTTGGCCCATGTTGGACACAGAACTCGCACACTGAACACTAAGTGCGAGGGACTCTTGAACGGCCAACTCATCGGACCGTCCTGACAGCAGCCTACTATCTTTTGGAGTGAGGAGGTTTTTAGCTACTATTGTAGCTGTTGTGGCATCCTGCATCACAGAGTCTTCACCTGAAAGAGGACCGTTAGAAGATAAAAAAGAAGGGCGCCATACATTACCTTGACGGGGCGCAACCGGATCGCTGCTGAGACTCAAATCTAAGCTAAGGTTCGATGAGTTTGCCATTTTTTTCAAAAGTGTTCAAAGAGAAGGGTGGATGGAGTTAAAATTTCACAAAGGGCCGGAGTCGAGTTTCAGGAATGGGAAATCTTCAGAGTGTGTGTGTTGGGGTGATTGATAGCTCTATAAAAAGCCAAGACGACGCGTCCACCGATTCAAAGAGCCGGATTTTCCGGCGTAATTTAGGCGACGCTCCCTCGGCTTTTCAGAAAACGCGTTCAACTTTGTCAAAAGATTTCTGACAAAGCTGAAAACACGTGGAGGCCATCATCGCATCTACACATCTTTAGCCGACAAGCGCAAAGTTCGGCGACGCTTTCTCTGCTTTTCAGAAGACGCGTGCAGCTTTGTCAAAAGGAGCCGCATCTGCACTACCACGTGTCGTTCAGAAAGCGAAGGGGCGTCGTTTAGAAATCGAAGAGGCGCCACTATTTCAAAGAGCCGGATTTGCGGGATCAAAACGTTTGTCGACAAGGGTAAAAAGTACCACCACTTGATATTATCTCTATATATGTCGACCTTCGTCTTTTATGGCAGGCCAAACCTGAAGAAAATGCCCAACTCTCCCTCACCTCTGAGGGCGCACTCCCAGCAAAGCCTTTCAAAATACTCAATTCTTTCTTCTTCCCCAAAGATGATACCAGATGCCTGGAGTACATATAACCCAGGAGGAAACGGCGGATTGAAGCATGTGCTGATTCATTCACCGCTTCTTCAAAGCAAAGGTATCTCATATCATCAAGGTCAAAAGCAAAAGTATCTCATATCATGCTCTTTCCCTGTCTTTTTCTTTGTCCTTGTTCTTACTTGCATGGCAAAGTAAAAGAAGCAATCAGCCGGCACTTGGAGTCAGTCTTCCGATCTGGAGCCAACCGCCTGGAATCTATTCCTGATTGCTTACCTAGCGTTGCTCTCGAGTAGTCATCTTCAACGGTTGTTACACTTCCAGAGAAGGGACCACTCCTGCAAAGATTGAACAAAGAAACAGATAACAGGAGGAAGCTCAGACCTTCGGGGGAAACCAAAAGAACCATCCTGCTGCCCAGATCAAGAGTAGCACAAAGGAAAATCAATGATGGGCGGAAACCAGTTCAAGAGTAAGCCTGTGGAGTCACTATGATCAAAGCCTCAATGCAATTACCAAGGAGAAGATGGAATTTACACTCCATAACCAGATTTGCGTCCCTAAACTCTTCTCTTTGTTAATTACATTCTGCCATGTTTAGTATGTTTAAATTGCTTTTTGTGTGTTTACTTATGTTTTGTGTGAATCTATGCTTAAAACATTGAGGACAATGTTTGATTTAAGTGTGGGGGGGGTAACTAATGTTGTTAATTTAAATTCGTGGGATTTTATCACCCATAACTTCAAATGTTGTTCCTTGCTGTTTTAAGGTGTTTTTAAGTTGTTTTATAGTGTTTTGTTTTATAATTCGAAAATCCCATAAAAATTTGAAAAATTGTTTTGAAAAACCCAAAAAGAGTTGTTTTAAGAGTCGTTTTTGTGTGTTTGTGTCTTAGGGTACCTTCCAACACAATGATAAGGATTTGGTTTATAATTGCATGACGGTTAGAAAGAGTTATAAACATAGAGAAAAGTTTGATTTACTCTTGGTATATGCTTGGTTATGGTTATAATGTATGACTTCACATGCAATCATAAAAGAAAAAAATTCGTTTTTGTAACATGCTTGAAGGAAGGAACTCAAACAAACGCTACAACCCTGAGAGACTTGAGCCTATAAGGTTCTTTGGAGAGTATAATATGTGATTTCTTGTTTTCTAAAGTCGTTGCATGATCTCATTATTCTTTGCTTGGTTACTACTTAGAAGGCGTTTCATCATATAGTTCCAAATGCTAGAACTCATGCCCATTTCATTCAAAGCATGTTATTGATTTGCATAACACATATTCAAGAAGAAGTTGTGTAGTGACCACCACCATAGCCAAATAGCCTTACTTCCCATACTTCGTATATGTTGTAAGTTTTAACCCCGTTGAGCCTCGTTTTGCCTTTATTCCTTGTTTACCCACATCACCCCTTACCTAGCTTAGAGTAGGACTTTCCTATACCCTTGTTCTTAAAGTTTAGTGAGCATGACTTAAATGAATTCCTTTTGAGTTACATTATGCAAGAAAATGAGTGTGGGGGAGTAAAAGTTTGTTCTTACGTTTATATGTATGTTTTGAGATTCAAAAGAAAAAGAAGAAAAGAAAAAAAAAAAAAAAAAAAAAAAAAAAAAAAAAAAAAAAAAAGAGTGAAAATAAGTAAGAATGAACTCACGAGCGTTGATGGTTGAAGAAAGGGTCCAAAAAGTTGAATATGGCCCTAAGTTTTGTGTGATTTTCCCTTGGGTGTTCAAAGTTGACTTCTGCGTTCTTAAGGGAATTCTAAGTGCCTAATTCAATACTTTGCTCACTATTGCTTTAAGAATGTTTGTTTATCCTTCACCTTTCATTGTTAGCCAATACCCTAGCCCCGTTACTACCCTTTGACTTCTATATTGAGTGTTATGTATTTCAATTGTGGAGTTTGAACTTGGTATGAGCTTATGGTGTCACTGGTTCTCGCGTCTAAGTAGTAGCATTCCATTCATGAGATCATATCTAAACATGCTTATTAACTCCAGAAAATGCTTTCCTTATTATAACATATGTGAGTGTTCGTTTACATGTTTACATCAATCTTCTCACATATACCTAGTGTAGGGTGTGTAGTCAGAAAATCTGTGTGAAAAACGAGAGTACATCTAGTAAGAAATTGAGGGAATTCTCTAAAGGCATGTTACTACATTTGAAATGTGTTTTAATTGCTTAATTGTGAACTAGTATGTGGTGACTATGATTAAGAATGTACTTGAGTGTAAAGATGGCTCAAATCTGTGAGAATAATGATTTTTAACTTGTCATGTGCATTGGAAGTCCCTGATACGATTGTTGGAAGGTGTAGGTTGTGTTTTGTTCTTTTTATTTTGTTTTTCTGTTTTGCTCGAGGACTAGCAAAAGCTAAGTGTGGGGGTATTTGATAGGAGCATATTTATGCGACTTAAATGGCTTGTTCTCGTACATTTACGTTATGTTTCTTTAGTTATTTTAGTACTTTAAGCTATTTTCGTGTGTTTGTAGGTCCAAAGGGCTAAAGGAGCAAAAAGATGCATTTTGGAGACTTTTGGAGCACTTTTGGGCTAAGGACGGATAGCTTATGCTTGAAGCCAAAGTGTTGGACGAAATTGAAGACCTAATTGGAGCCAAAGTGTTGGAACCTTGTTCTCTTTAGTTTTAGGACATTTAAACCTTTCCTAATCCCAATCATGCCATGCATAACACACATCCATTCTAACACATTGTCATTGCACATGCATTTCCTTCATTAGTTAACCCACATGCACTTATCACTTATCATCACCACATATCATATCACTTAATCACTTATCACTTATCATCACCACTTAACCACTTATCATATCATAACCACATATCATATCACTTATCACTTATCACTTAACATATCATCCACCTACTTCACCTACAACATCCACCTACTTCACCTACAAATGACATAGCCATATGTTCCCTCCACTACTCCTATAAATACCCTTGCATTCATTCATTCAGGAACATCTCATTTCATACACAACACACCACAAACATATCCCTTTCTCTCTTAGTCGTGAGTCTCCCTTAGAATCCAAAAACCATCTTTCCATTTCCATCACTCCTCACTCCATTCCACACTTCCATTCCCCCAAACCAACTATCCTTAGACCTTATGCTACAATAAAGAGGAAGAGAAGAGGGCCTAAACGTTCATACAATTCAAGTTTGAGTTGTTGGAATGTTTAGGTGTTTCTTTGATTTCAATGTTTAATTTTAATTCTCTTTGTTTTGTATGAGGAACTAAACCCCCCCCTTAGTTAGGGGGTGATTCGAAATATATGTTTATGCTTGCATTTTGATTTGATTACTTCTAATTGCATTTCATAAGTTGTTGATTCAATTTGTTTAACCGTTTGATTGATAACTTATTTATGTATGTTTATTAAGAATGCGCGCTTAATTTTCATGCATGAATATAACGCTAGAATATAAGTGATTTTCACCTAATCGTTATGAACTTATATTCACAAGTAGTGGAGGTTGCTTATAAACAATCGCGTTAAATGAATTCTTGGCACGAGTTTCATGCTCATCATAGTAACGAATGCCTCGTCAACACTTATAGTTTTCATAATGCTTAATGATCTTTGATTGTATCTTTATTGTGTTGTTCACGTAAAGGACTTTTGGAGAATGTTGTGAATTGCGTTGCGCTAACCCATCCAATTCATTAACTTAAGGAAAACTTGACGGTTAATTTAAGCGGACCTAATTAACCCGGGGTGATGAGTTTCATAATTTATTGAAATGCAATTGGAAATCTTTTTATTATGCAAGTGTAGCATGTGTGGAGATGAACCCCTTGGCTAGCATCCATTCATTCCATTTCATCAATTTCATATTTACATTCTGTCTAGTTTATTAACTTGTTTCGTTATTTCAATTTTCGTCAAACATCAATCCCCCTTTTGCTTTAATGTTCAATTTAGTTAGAAATCAATTTAGTTTGTGTTTTTAAAGCATTTTGAGTCTTTGGTTTGTCTTAGTGTTTTAACGTTTAGTTTCGCATTCTTTGAGTCTAGTTTAGTGTTTTATATTGTTTTTACGTTTTTAAGTCAGTTTCCAAGAGATTAACAATCCCTCCTAATCCCCGGTCCAGAACGATCCCTACTTATACATATACTACAATTTGACGAAAAGAGGGTTTAATTTGTGTGCGTATAAATCTCGCACCAAGACTACCCTAGTGAGTTATTTTGAGCTTAATTGCGTCTTTGAGAGGGTTTAAATTGTTTCTACTTCTATCTTTTTCTTTCAATTTCACTTTAAATGATCTCATTACTTCTATCTTGATTGGATACTAAGAATTACTCTCTTTGCAGATACCATGTGTTTAGTATCATTCATGAATGAACTCAATGAGATGATGTTAGGCTATGCATGTTTTAACTACTAAAAGGCTTAAATCCTACCCATTTGTGTGCTCCATTCACCCTTGTTGCAGCCAAACACTTTAGCCTAATTCTTTCATCACCCACACTATACTTTACCCATTCTAGCCCATTACAAGCCATACCTTATAGTTTGGGGAATACCAAGGTGATGAAGACTAAAGGTAAATTGAGCTTAGAACAAGATTGTGGCATGTACCGAGGGCACCTATGTTGAAGATGTTTCTAAAAAAAAAAAAAGAAAGTTATAAAAAAAAAAAAAGAAGAGAAGAGAATTAAAGTGGATACAAGTTCCAAATCCCCTCATTGTAAGACTTAGGGCCTGGATGCCAAAAACAAAGAAGAAAGAAAACAAATGCAAGTGAAGAGCATGATCCTCAAGAACACTTTGGTATGCCCCAAGCTCTTGTATTTCATGTCACTTCTTTCGTAACCTATAACCTAAGCCTTACATTACAATCTTGAGAAAAGACCTAGCTGATCATTGAGGATGTATTCATGGGGTGATGGTAAGTGTGTGTGTTATCTAAATTCTTAGCATTTGATTCATTTCATGAGATCTACTCAGAAATTGTGCTTCCATTCCAGATTTCATATGTGAGAATTTTGATTCCCTTTACATAATTTCACTCATATATGGTTGTGGAGGGATTAAACCTTAGGATCTGAGTGAAAATTTTGAGTGAAATCTGTGAGGAGTAGAGTTGAGGTGAATTCTATCTGAAGCATTTGGGTATGGTGACCTCGAAGTTGTAAGACATGGAGAAATATCTTTATACGTTACAATTGATACGATTCTTTGAAGTGACAATCTTTTGAGTTGAATGAATGACAAAATCTTCATTGGTTCTTATTAGTTTGTTTAAAGCATGTTTTAGCCAATTTGTTTGCAGTTTTTTTTTTGTAGATGTTTGTGGGTTCATCACTGTAAACCCTCAGGAGACACAACTCCTCCAACTAGGGACACCTAGGGGTTCAAAGGCTTGTTGCACATGCTCAGTGCAATCGTTTGGCCAGCGAAAGTGGTTTAGTTAGATGTTTGTGTTGGTGTGTTTTAATTTTAAGTTTGCTCGAGGACTAGCAAAAACCAGGTTTGGGGGTATTTGATAAGTCTCTTTTTGCATGCATTTATATATTCCTTATTTGGCGTCTTTGTGATGTTTTTGGATTGAACTAGTTGCATTTTACATTATTTGGTGTTAGTGTGCAGCCAAGTGTGTAATTTGGATCAAAGGGAAAGCAAATGAAGTAAAAACATTCCAGAAAAGATGTGAAGTGTTAAGAGTGCAATTCGGCCATATTGGGTGATTTTAAACAAGGCAAAAACATTGAAGTCAATTATGTGGTTCCAACACCAAAACATGCATTCACATGCATGTTCACAACCTTGGCCGTGCATTCCACTACTTGTCCATTCCCCTTGTGCGCCAAAACCATCCACTTCCATTACTTAATCTACTCAGCCACATTTTCACCATGATCACAACCTGGCCGTGCAAATCCCATGTGGTTCCAAGTCAGATTATGCACTTCTAAAACATCAAAACATGCATTCACATGCATGTCCACAACCTGACCCGTGCATTCCATTTCCCTTATTCACTTCTCTTTGCAGAAATACACATGCATTGTGATTAAACAAACCACATACTTGCAGACTTTGTCCAGCTCCCTTATGCACTTCCACCACCGAAACACATCACCTTTGCATTTCCATCTCTTTAATGTCCATCCCATGCACTTTTCTGCCCATTCCCAGAGTATTATAACCAATTTCAGGTTATCCACTTCATGCTTGCAGACATCCCACATGTGTTTTGGATTAAATAAACCACATACTTGCAGATCATGTCCATGCTTTGCAGGTATCATGCCAGAAATCCACTAAAACAACCATTTCATGCGATTCCAACTCCCTACTGCCCATACCGTGCACATTAATCCCCTTTGCAGCATCACTTTCACATGGACCATGTCAGTTTTTCACATGGATTCTGATGGTTTTCCATCATTGGCTACATTCAGAAACTGACCAAGTAACACTCACTCATCTCTCTCTCGGATTCAATTTTTCCATTACACACTCTATTGGCTCCATTTTCTGTCCATCATTCACTCTCATAATCCCTCTCCATCCCATTGCATTCGACACTCTTCCTCTCTCACAGAAACTATCCATTCTCTTCCACACACGTATAACCACTCCCTTTCACTCCATTTCTGTCCCATTGGCAGAAACCATTCAATCATAACCAATCTACCTTCATCCGTACCACACTTGGAGCACCAACACCGAAGGCACTCTTCAAGGAATTCAACATCAGTTTTGCTTCAAGGGTTCCTTCTACTTCATTCTATGTTCATTCATGTTGTGTACCTTTATGTTAAACATTCTGTAAACATGAATTGTAACTAATCTTTCTCTAGGGATTCGATGTAGCCTTGCAAAGTTTGCCATGTAATCAAGTTAGAATGCTCAGTTTGTTCATCTATTTCTTGTTTCATTTTCTGATTTAGTTGTGACTTTGTGAGTTGATTTTAATGTTTGATCACCATTTGAATTAACCACAGGTTGTTTAGCCAAGATTAGAGCACACATCATGCATAATCTTGGTGGATATGTGAATGAATGAAGGGAATGTTTTGCAAACATCCTGCCGAGTTATTCCCTTTGGTTTTATGAAAGTTTCTTGTGCATTACATACTCTTGATTATGAACCAACGTTGCACATCACAACTAGGTTCGTGATTAGGGACATTTGATCAAATCCACACATCATATGGTTGATCATATCTAAGTGACACAAACTCAAGGAATAGGTAGATGGCTGAGAATAAACTAACTTGACAAACATGAACTTGGTTTAGCAATGGTGAAACCGAATCCCTAGTTTCATCTCCATTGGTACTATCTCATTTTATTAGTTGTTGATTCATTTGGTTGTGTTTACTTCTTTTATTTATGCTTTCAAGTAACAACAACAAATCTGCTCAATTTGATTAGTTTGATTCATTTCATAGAAGTTCTTGCAAAACAAGTAATTACATAGGTCCAATTAGTCCCTGTGGATTCGACACCCTTACTTGTGCCATTATACTAAATATATTCTAGCATTAGGAAGGAAATATACATCAACAAAATGGTGCCCTAAATTTGGAAGTATAGAAGGGCAGATTTTTGCAGTAACTTGATACGGTGAAATTGAGGCAGATTTCTACAAAAATAGATACATTGAAATCGAGGCAGATTTCACAAAAATAGATACAGTGAAATCGAGGCAGATTCGAGCCTCCTATGCTCAAATTTGAACCCCAGGATGAAGGGGAAGTGATCCATGGTCATTTCTCCCACTCACCTTTCTCCCCCATTCCATCAGAAGCTGCAAAAACACTTGGACCTTGAAGTCTGCAGGCAACCCCAGAATAAAGCAGTTAAGAATTGGTGGTCTCTCGGATAGGCAAGGGGTGGGTGATGGGGGATGGGAGAAAGGGGTGCTCAGGTGGAGAAGACGAAAGGGTGGAGGGGATGGAGAGGTGGAGTCATGGAGGGGGTGAAGTGGATGGAGGGGTGTCGTGTGGGGAAGACGAGGGGGTTATTTATTTATTTATTATGTTTTTTTTTAATACTTTTATTTAATTAAAAAAATTTTGAATTTTCATGTGGACTCTTTAATGACATGTGGCGCTCAGTTATTGTTTACATGGACGTCATGTCATCAGTTAACGGGAGATTTAACAAAAAGATTAACAGATGTATGAGACTGTCCTAAAATTAACACTTTAGGAATGACTCTGGGACGAAAAAAATTTCATGTACTAAATGTTGAAAACCATGAGACTTGAGGGTAGTAAACTGAGATTTATCCCTTCTTTTTATACACTTTATTTTATTCTTTTTATAAAAAATTAATATAAGACATTAGTGATTTAACCGTGATCGTTCAAATAAAAGAGGAGGAAAGAGAAAGAAAAAAAAAGGGAGATAATCCTTCTCCCTTCTCAATTCCTCCTGCCTCTCCTCTCTCACTCTCTCTCGCCCCTTTCCAATCAAACCGAGCCTCTCTTCAACCCAGGCTGTCTCTCTTTACATCCCAAATCTCTCTCTCTCTCTCTCTCTCTCTCTCTCTCTCTCTCTCTCTATTCTTCCTTGGCTCATTTTGAGTACGTCCCTCGCCGCATCTCACTTCCTAGTCATAGATCTCGACTTTCCTTCTCTTATAGTGGATGGATCTTCCTTCTTCGTCTCAACGCCGCTTCCATCAACAACTTCACCTCCGCTTGCTCGTACTCGATTTGAGATCTACTCGTTTAGACTGGCCGCCTTCTCGCGTGTTCTTGCTTGACTAGCCGACGGCACACCGTCCATACTTGACCTGAGATTTTGTTGTGGTCACTCCGAGAGCGATGGGTTGGTTTTTTCCATTTTGTTAATGGGTAATTTTTAGTTTAATTTGTTTTTTTTTATTTTTGAATTTTATATTTAATTATTGTCCTCCTATTACCTTACTCTTGGTAAGGGTGTTGATATCAGATCTCTTCAATTGTTTCTTAATTTACGTTTTGTTTTTAATGGGTTAAACAGGGTCTGAGTTTTAATTATTTGCGTCCTATTACCTTACTCTTATTTGGCGTGTTTGTGGTGTTATAGGAAACAGGGTCTGAGGATTAATATGTAGTAATTTTTGAAAGGAAGAAAGATG
Source organism: Pyrus x bretschneideri (assembly GCF_019419815.1). Classification (NCBI taxonomy): domain Eukaryota; kingdom Viridiplantae; phylum Streptophyta; class Magnoliopsida; order Rosales; family Rosaceae; genus Pyrus; species Pyrus x bretschneideri. Next base: position 148,069 of record NW_025999584.1, on the reverse strand, counting down.
GCCAAGTGTTTATGAATTTTGCAATTCCGATTTCAAATTTCTTTTATTGTATTTCTGAACATGTAGTTTAATTTTTTTTTTTTTTTTTTTTTTTTTTTTTGAGGTCGTTGATTCTTTGGGGCTTGATAGTTGTGCCAAATGTATTTTTTTTTATTTTTTATTTTTATTTTTATTCCCAAGTGCATGTCCACATGTGTAGACCGTTTTGTAGCCTTCTAAAGTTTGGGTTTGTGCTTACATGGGTTGGGATTACTTTACTTTTCAGGCCTGGTATTATAAAAAGCTTTGCCATTTCAAATTAAGATAAGATTTGATTATGTCTTACAGTTAATTGTGATGCCCATGGCTAGGTGTACATTTTTTTCCATTACACTTATGTGTTCTATCAATTAAACTCCAGACCAACTACTAATCTCCGAAGTTGTTTGAATTCCTGTTTGTTAAACGTTGTAGGAAATGGCCTATTTTGAGATATTCTTTGAATTCCTGTTTGTTTTAGTCCGACCCATAGTTTTATTGGTATCTTGGACGTGCATGTAAAACCAAGCTGAATATTTCTTACCAATGGTATAACTATTTGATTTTATTTTGTAATATTTGAATTTTATGTCTTTTTTTAATATTTAACCTATTGGGCACAATAATAAAAAGGGGTGTGCTATCCACACATCCCATTTTACTTCTCTCACATCCCTTACTAATTTCTATCTGTTGATCTTCTTCAATTCAACCGATCCGACGGCTGAAAATTAAAAAGGTGTGTGAGAAGTAAAATGGAATGTGTGGATATCACACCCGTAATAAAAATTGTGTTAACATGGATGGGAAAGTAATCTGACAACTTGTCAGAATGGAGCACAAAAGCTCTTTATTTGTGCTGACATCATTGAGTACCAAACATAGTATTGTGCCCTCTGATCAAAAGGCACGTCTCTAGAGGGCACATATAAGATTTTGGTTGCTACACCGTTGTTATTAGTCTAAGGATATTAGTGCCCTTAGGCCTTATAGGCACATATAATTTTTTGTGCGCATTGCCCATATTTTTTGTAGTCAAGATTTTCCACTCCTTTAAATTATGATATCAATCGACAAACTAACCGTGATATTCTTATAGACGAAAAGACAATAATATGGTACCGGTTAAAGACCAGAGTAAACTCGTATAATTTTGGACCAAAGAATTTGACTTAGAGTTCAAAGTATTACGTGCTGCATTGTTCATGCAGGAACTATTTATACTAGTAATTAAGATGGACTACTTGTTTGAGTAGGAGCATGTAAACTTACTTGTTTGCATTCCAATATCAATGAGGACATTGAGGAGGAAACAAGATCTTGTTGACTTTGGGAGAGGTTCGTAGTAGATTATTTCCTTCCTTTTTCACGTGTTTCCATTGATATCTTTCCGTCTAGCAGACACATTCTCTAGCACAGATATTAAAATAAAAATAAGTTTTAAACTTATAATTATTTTTTTTTAAACAATTTATAATTAATTTTACAAAAGCTGAAATATCACAAGGTACTTGTAAGTTAATATTTGTATGTTTACCTACTAAGAATAAGAGTTAGAATTGTTGTGAGCCACACGTATTAGGCTAAAACAGAACTCTCTGTTAATTGTTAGCCCGTGGTATGGTGCACGTATCAATAATTACAGAAAGTTGACAAAATTTTTAATTTTGAGTATAAATCCTAACTGACTACACCATAGGGACTTAAATCCTAATTTTTTTTTTACCATAGAAGCTATCTTCCAACTATAAATACCCTATCACCGTGGGGACTATTAATCCAATTAAGCCTTTAGGCAATGATGAATTGATCATTGATTTAATGAATGGGTTGGGTTAGTGGGGATTGGGGGGGGAGAGAGAGAGGGATGAGGTGAGTTTGAGATAATAAAGAGAATTTCATATTAATTTGACTTAATACATGGCAAGTTCTAAGTGATGGTGGAGCACCACTCAACAAAGTTCAGTGGTAAACTAAGGCCCACATAAGTTTCTTTTTCAATATATAGACAAAGCAAACTTCATTGTTATAATTGATCTTAACTTTTACGAAAAATCGATGAAGTTATGTTACAAACTAATATAACATAAAATATAGAATAGCCAAGGTTTGGCTTAGGCGGTTTAGGTGGATTTAAGTAAATTTATTATATATCGTATAAATAAGTGTTTGCTCATACTGAAAACATATATAATTTCATGAAAATATGAGAAATAAGCATATAATGTGTGTTCATCTAAGTATTCAATAAGAACCTTACAATTTATTGAAAAAAATAAAAAGCAAAATGAAAGTTATGTTGCAGTCTTAATTGTTTAGGACTGTAATCGTGCAAATCCTATTCTATCTTGGGATGTCCTTATGAGATTCTACCATATCTTATGTTTAGATATTATCCTAATAGAGTTGTAGTCCTATTGGGGGTAAGGAATTAACCTTCCATACTACTATAAATAAAGACACAATAGGGTGAGAAATCACACCGCATAATTCATCCAATTATCCCTATGTTTGCCGCACCTTCTCCCTCAGTGACACACCCCGACCGAGATCAGGGCGTGCTGGCCGTCACGTGGAAGTGACGTAGCCATGTGCACAGTGCGGAAGCTAATAAAATCGTAATGCAAAAAGTACGAATAATTAAAAACTAGCGTACATAAGGTGATAGAAATAAGTGCTAGCGTAAAAGAGACACAAGTTCAGAGCAATAAGCCTACAGCAGTCCAAAAGAAAATGATACGACAACAGTACAGCCGAAGGTGACCCTACGCTGGTGATCGTCTGTCAGAAATGCCGGGAAAGCCCTCTGGGAAACCACCGAACCTGCTAGACAACTAGAACCTGGAGGGGCGCAAAACAAAAGCGTGAGTGGGCAAAAACAAAGCTTTTCGAAAACCATTTAATAAATACTTTCTAACCCCTCTCCGTAAAACCTGTATACTTCCCAGAAAATAACCATATGTACATGTATATAGATATACCAATTATGCTCAAGAATATGCCATGTCGGAACCTCATAATGAAATGCAAGTGCTCAGGTATAAATCATATCAATAACATATAATATGGCAGCCGGAGTCACCTAACGTGACCTGTACGGCTGAATCTAGAGCTTAAATCTCAATCTCAATAACTAAACTTGTCCACGAGTCGGAACCACCTAAAGTGGTCTGTACGACAGGACTGTGCACCTAACTTGGATCCAAGCTGAGCGTGTGGTGCGGGAGGTGAACATCACGTGAAGGACTGTGCCCTACTCTGGGCGGGAGCACTAACACCGGAGGTGCAGGTTATGAGCTCTCTAAGCATCTCGAATCGCTACTGAATGTAAACATGAATAACACTTACCTAGTACTTACCTGTGCATCCACAACACCCGATATGCATATGTGTATATATATATATATATATATACAACTAATAATGCACGTAATGATGCATAACCAATGAAAATATAGTGCATGGCATGAAACACATAACTCTTTCAATCAATTTCTGGGAAAATAAATGTATATAGGTATATACGGAAAACCAAAAGCCCACTCACTGGTATGTGGAAGGGTCGTAGCCCCCCTGCCTCGAGTGACCACGCTCGTCCTCGGGATAGGTATCACCTATATGCGAAACAACTACAAAAACGTTAATTTTAAAGCACATAACCAACCTTTTGTAATAACTTCTCATACATTGCTCAAATTGGGCAAATGAATATACCAACGTGCTCTACTCAACCTCAGGATCACACCCAAATTTTTAGAAAAATTTTCCACCGTCACACGTGCCCCCACGCGCAGGCCACTCGCAGGCAAGTGCCTGGCACGCTGACGGCGTCAACTGACGCTGTAGGGAATATTCCGTCAGTTTTGACAGATTCCGTCAACGGCGTCAGGAATATTCCGTCAGACTTGACGGAATATTCCGTCTCCTTCTCCGGCGAGCCTCCGACGCCATCGCCGGCGCCGGAAAACTGGAAAATTTTCAAACTTCGGTATCTTCTTCGTTTTTCACCCAAATTTGACAAAATTGGTACCAAAATGAAGCTTGGAACTAGAGGAACACAATTATACTACTTTCAAGGGTTAAAAACCACGAAATCTCACCTGTCAAAACAACCCAACTCTGGCCAACTTCGAATCTAGTGATCCCGACGTCCAAATCCTTCAAACGAACCACTCTGAGCCTCCTTGGGACCCCACCAAGCTTCCTACAAGCTTGAAATTTCCTAAAACGTGAGAAATCACGTGTGCATGAATAGTACCCAAAATCGGACGTTGTGGATTCGACGTGAAAACGATGGTGTTCTTACCTGGAAATGGTATAGTTGCACTCCTGCAAGCCTCACGAGCTCGAAAATGTGCTTGGTTTCCTCGATCTGTGAAGGTTTAGTGTGCTTGTGTGTATGTCCGTACGTTTTCAAAGGAAATGGGAGGAATGGGGCTCGGGACAATCACAGGGAAAGGGACAGAAGGGTATGGAGTGTAGGAGTGGGAGTGTGAGTGTGTGGTCCAAAACATGCCAACACAACACAAAAACAACCAATAAACGTAAAGAAAACGAACTAGGGCAAAATTGTCTTTTCACGCGTACGTTAAAATGTTTCTGGGACGGGCTGTCACACTCAGTCTCTCTATAATTCTACAGTCAAATAGGCCTACAACATGTTATCAGCACGTTCTTGATGCTACACTAATGACATTTTTCCATCTTCAATCAGGGGAGTATTACTTTTTAATCATTCTTTTTATGATTAAATTATTATTTTATTAAATTGATCTACATGTTAGTAATAAAATTTAATTTTTTCTGTGTTGAATGTGATACAACGCCGTGGAGATGAAAATCCGGCTTTCCGAGAAGGAACTTCTACAAATTTAAAGTCTCAATTTGGTTTTTGCCAATTAGGTTCTCCTAAAATGCAAGTTTGATATTTTTAATGACCATGATGCATAAACCCCTTACATTTATATTTATCTTTATATAATACACACACACACATATATATATATATATATATATATATATATATATATTGTATATTTCATATATTTGTTAATATATATATATATATATATATATATATATGTTCATGGATAACGCAATTATAAATTTGCTAGGTGGAATTTGTGAGTCAAAGAAATGAAAGAAAATAGAAGCACTTTAGGGTTTTCTCTAAAACCCTACAATTCGAAAAGAATAAAAAAATGGTTTTTTTTCTTTGCTGTGGCCTAGTGCCGCGCTGACGAGCCGAAGCCAAACCATGCCAGCAGCTCAGGTCTGGGCTTCCTCTGGACAACGCAGTTTTTGCGTTTGGACTGCAACAGCCTTCTAGGCTATGCTGCGTGTGTGAAAAACCAAGCTGAAGGCCTGGATTCTAGTTTTCTGGGCCTTCAACCTCAGCCCACACCAGAAGGCAACAAACTTTGCTGGGCTTCGTCCTCGCTCTGCCCATTTCTAGCAGCCTTGTGCTGCTGGGCTTACCCTAATGCCCCGGCCAGCTTTAACAAGCCTACAAAGCCTGCTTGCCAAGCCCGCCCCGCGTCTCAGCCCCTGTCCCGAGAGCCCAAAGGCATGCAACCCTTGCTGTACAGCCGTGCACTGGCAGCCAGCAACTTTTGCTAGGCTGCGATATTTTTTCGACCCAACGCCGCATTTGGCGACCCCTGCTACTTAGCCATACCCAAATATTTTTGGGGTGTTCTAGGCCGAAGTTATACTAGGCTATATTTTCGCAAATGCTCGACCATATGCCAACCAAAGCCAATATAACCCGTAAGTCATTGTTTTACTTGTACTATCAAACCCGAATGGTTTCGATCTATTGAATTAATTAAAAGTAATTATCAGTCCGTTAACAAAAATTATTGGCCTAAAGTCCACTTTTGGACATTCATGATTTTTTTTTAATTTTTTTTTTTTATGTTCTTTGAACTGTTGACATCATTTCGTATTCCCGAAGCGACTCACACTTGAGTTCCTAAAGCAATCCAAATTTACTACATTTTAGTTGTATATTGTATTATGTGTTCTTATAGGTACCTTCTTTTATAATTCGGAAGTTCACACTAAACTCGAAACTGTGGGTTCGAATTTAGTGTCTTTGAAACCCGAAGTTTTCATAAAACAATACACCCATGGAAGCCCAATTTTTTTCATGTAAACCATGTCTTAGAACCCGAATGTTCTAACTTTGATGCTTATAGAGGTTTTATTTCCCATAACACCAGTCACAATCTTGTCCCTCCATTTAATGGATTGACGAACTATCATGAGTTTGATTTCACTGATTTGGACGTTTCTCACAAAAGCTACTTTATACGGGCACAAGACCTGTAACTCCACTTGACTGTCATTAAGTTAAGAAACCATTGAAACCAATAATGGCATGGAAGAGCTGAATAAGCATCTGTCATGATCTTCATTTGAAGACTTATGCTCAAACCGCTACATATGGAAATACCTCCTTAACGAGGAATCCATGACACATTGACTCGTTCTTCGAACTGTTTAATCATGAAGAATGATCTTGCCTGAAGCAAACTATGATTGAAACATTTAAGTCCATGAATAGGTACAATTTTGAAGTTTATAAAATTCAATCGAATTTTTACTGGAGAAGATTTTTCTCGTCCTTCCTTGTCTCTGACTTGCTCCTGGAGCAGCAGATAGATAGCGTAAGTCAAATAAATTGTCGAATATGATTACTACCATAAATGTGAGAGAGATACCCTAATGCAGATTAACTAGGCGGGACCATACACATGTCTCCATAATGTTGTTCCTAGCGCATTCTATTTTCCTAGGGAAACTAGCTTATATCATTCCCTCTTTCCCCAAGAAAACTCACGAGCAAGGTGCAAGGTAACAAAATTGGCCAACCTTGCCTAGGTCAAACTGCATTTCAAAGCTTATAGAGAACCGCTCACTCATGCAATAAATCATCTGATCATGGCACAAACAAGAATCTCAATCATTAAGCCAAGTTCATCATCAAATTTGAAGTTAAAACAAAAGGAAGAATAGAAAATAAGGCATCGATGCTATTGTGTTCTTCCTAGCACTAGAAAAGCAAAGGGTCTCATGGCCACCAATTTAAGAAAACAAGCCGATTGTCCAGAAGACAATCGTGATAGGAAGTTATTCCTGTTGGCCGCTGTCACTGTTAGACCTCAGCCGCATCACCTATGTTTACCCTAAGAGATAAGAAAATCCTTAAACCATATCTTCCATTGATTTCATTTCATTACCATATGTTTACGAAGTCAATCACATGCCTATCTTTAATGCATGAATTGCTCATTATACATATAAAGCATGCTTATAATACAAAGTACTATCAAGTTTATATATGCCATGCCATTAATTCACCTAAGTTCTAATTTGGAGTGTTATAGTTTCTTTCGTCAAGAAAGTGTAGAAGCCCACGTAAATTTGTTCTCCACGCATACTTATCGTGTCTAAGTATCGCTACATAATTAAGACTTGCATTGTTCGCTCTATACATGATCACACATTTTTATTTCATGGTTTCATTGTTGATCATGCCCACTTGGTACGTGATGTTGTGAACGCATATGAATTGCTCACTACACGAGTTAACTTACATGCTACAAGTTTCCTCATGCGACCAATATATTCACTAACGCTCAAATATAGGTTTGAGGTCATGTTTGAAGCTAAACTTCCATGAATAGCTCGAGCCCTAAGCTCACACTATATACATTTTCCACTACAAGCATATACATTTACTGCCAGAAAGAAGAATACAAGCGAGCTTCTCAATGCAATATGCGTAGAAACTCATGACCAACAAGGCTTTAACACGAGAAAAGTTTCGCTCCATGCTACCATGCAAACACATACACCTTTCCTTAGCCATGCCATGCCAACAAGCTGGGAAAAAGAGTAAAATTCTAACCAAGGGAAAACATGCTCCATACAAATGTCCATACAAAAAGGGAAGCTACATACAACCAAGCAATCATGCCAAGCTAAACAGTGCACCTAAACTAAGCTTACTCAAGAAAGCATCAACAAGCAATTAAGTCAGGGTTTGTAACAACCGTGCGACACACACATGAAAAGTAAGAAGAAAAATCACAAAAGGCAGGCACATAGGGTTCCCAAGCCAAAAACTACGGAAGAGAACGAGTTTAGTTTCCTGTGGGAATGATCATGCCATGCAAGGATGCTGATTCAAGAATTCCTAACATGCAAGATGCTCTAGCACGCCTCAAGCATTGTCAACCCCAAGTAATTCTAGAAAGTCAATATTTGCAATTGACTCAAGAAACATTAGGCAAAGTCAACAGCGCCCACAACCTTTCCCTTTATGTTTGAGTTGGTTGCCAAACACCATGTCGATTGTTTACTATAACCATCATTTCCCTGCCTATATTTAGTTGTTTTACATGCTATGCAGCCTCATGCCTGTTGGAATTTGAGTTTTATGTGGGACTCCAAGCCCCACATCACCCAAACCACTTTATAACTTCTTCTTTATAAGTGAGTTCACTCACTTATAGTTTGAAATGAATTGGGCCAAAGCCATGAACCTTGGGCCTTAGACTTAAAGGGTTTGGGTGCATATATTAAATGTCAAAGATGGGCCTTGGGCCTCTTGGGCTCGGATGGACGAAAAACCCAAGTATCATTTTTACGTTTTTGATTTTTGCATTCAGTTTTTTTTTTCTGAAATGATAAAACCGATCACATGAACGGTTGTAACCGTTCTTAAAGATAAATATGAACGGTTTCAACTGCTCATTTACGCCATTATATATGGCTGTCGGATCAGAAACAAGAACAACAATCTTCCATCAAATCCTTCACAGTTCACAGAGAAACACCACAACCAATTCGCCAAGAATCCGAGTTCGAGTGCAAGAACTTGGATTTGATAGTTGTATCCTGCAAGATAGACATCCATTGAACTGCTGCACTGGTGTAGGAACGAATTTCTGTCTTAGGAGATTGCTTCTGCAAGCCTTTATCTACAAACAAACAAGTCAGTGATTTGTGATTTTATATATAATCTCATTAAGTGTTTATGTTTTAATATATTGTATTTGTCGTTGAGTTTTTACCATTTGAAATAAAACTATGCAAATTGTTATATAATATACACTTGACATTTGATTGGTTATAACAATGCCTTTATATCTAAAAAACACCCTTTCCACCAATAACTTTATGCGACTACCCTTTCTACCTGCCCTTTTCATCAACAATCACATTCAAAATTCAAAATTCAAAATTATTCTTTCCTAAGATAGTCCAAGCAAATATTTACAATATCAATGTAAACTTTCTGCATGAGCAAACAACTTTCTACACGAGCAAACTTTGATCGTTATGAGCCAAACTTCCTTGACTATAGCCAAAGCTCAACATGCCAAGGATATAAGTGTTGAAATTGTTATACCTTGAAAGGTCAACTGACTTATGCTAGAGTGTCATGCCTACAAATATGATATCGAGGGAACTTCCCTTCATCCATGCTCTTATTTCATGTTATTATTCCCTTTTCCTACCATGCCCATAAGCACCTAAACAACCATTGAAGGGAACATGAAGCATGCCTTACAGATGGCCTTGTCAAAAGCAAGCTAACAAACACATGAAGAACTAATCATGTCAAGCTAACTACAATCAAGCAATCATGCTGAGCTAGTCATTGTACCTAGACAAACCCCACTGTAGGAAGCACAAGCCTAATTTCCCTAAGGAAACCAATTAGGGGAAGTGAGGAAAGAACGGGGATCTGCCTTAAGAAAAGAAGAACATAAACTGCTACCCATAAACCAAAAGGAATACCTGAAGTTTCACTAGAAGAATGAGCTAAGCACGGGAAACTATGAAAGAGATCATCATGCTGTCGTCAGTTTGCACGCAAGAAAAGAGTCTTGCCGAGCAGAACATGCTTTGGAGTTTTGGGCCAGGGTTTGACTCTTTGGCCTAAATCAATTCTTTCACAACCCAAATATTCAAGGGGCTAATGATGGGGCCCAAAAATGTCACCTACAAGCCCAATCATGTCTCTAAACCCAATCGTTGTGGAAGCGTCACAAGCCAAGCTTAGATCCATGCATAAAATACAAAATGAAGAGTATGTAAATTTATGATCATGCCATGCCAATAAAATAATTGTTTATTGGATGTCATATTTATCATGCCAAGCCGTATTATATATTACTTTATTAATATTAGAATATGAGTCATGCCATGCATACTCCATGCTTAAATAAGCCCAAGCCACTTAACAACGCTTACCGAGTGGTTCGTGTTGTGGATGGTTATGGAAGTTCATTGGGCCTATATTGAATCAGAATTATGGAAGACTTTTTGGCTGCTTGGGAGCACTAAAAGTCCAAGCCTATGATTTCGGCTTCATGTGGGAAGGCTAGAGAAAGAACAACTTTAACCTTACCCTTTCCCTAGCAAACCAACTATAATACTTAAGAAATAACCAAAATCCAACGCCATGCTAACCAAATCACATGCTTATCTAGAGTTGTGCACCCTTTTTACTTTGCAGAAATGAATCCTTCAGTTCTAAGCTCACACTGGAAAAGGAATAAAGAAAGTAGGGAAGAACGTTACTAAAGATGGACTCATGTTGTGGGACATGGTATAGGAAAGGTGTTGTGAGACTTGGTCCAGGAAAGGAGAAACTTTGGGTAGTGTGCTCAAATAGGCTTCACGGGGCTCCTAGCCTCTGCAATGTTATACCAAAAAGAAAACCTGTGGCTGCAGCCATGGAAAGATGAAAGAAAACTTAGTTAATTTAGAAGAGAAGAAGAAACCAAGAGATTCTCCAGCTGTAGCCTAGAAGGATCCATGTTTCTATAAATACAATGCATCACGCTGTAAAGGGGAAAGAGACAGAACCACATGATGGATGAAGAACAACAAGGGTGTTGAATGCACCACACAGAGCAAGCTTCCTCTAAGTGTAGGTGATAGGAGCATATTCATGCGACTTAAATGGCTTGTTCTCATACATTTACGTTATGTTTCTTTAGTTATTTTAGGCCTTTATGCTTCTTTTGTGTGTTTTCAGGTTCTAAGGGCAAAGTATGCAAAAGGATGCCTTTTGGAGCCTTTTGGAGCAAATTAGAGATTAGAATGGATTGCATATGCTTAAAGCCAAGTAGATGCATGAAATTGAAGACCAAAGGAGGCTAGGAATAAATAAAGGGTTGAAGAAATGAAAATGAAGAACAAAGAGTTCACATTCATCACATACACAACCTGCCATCATTCCTACCCATGCCGTGCACTCCCATCCACATTTCCAGCTTTCCTCTTTGAAATTCCACATGCATTCATCATCATTCACCCTAGCTTTAATTCACATGCAAACACATTCATTCCAGCCATGCACATTCAATCACACATCACCCATTCACCCTTTGCTGTGCACTCCCATCCCATTTCAGATTGCATTCCATTCATTCCAGCCAAGCCACATGCACTCCCTTTAATTAATTCAACCTAGCTGTCAAAGCACATGCACATGCACCCATAATCATTCTCACATTCTCTCACATGCATTCCCATTCTCTCCCCAAACACAAACACTTCCAGCTTTGCCGTGCATCACACTTCCATTTTCCATATTTTCCCTCATCGTGGCAGCAACACATCCACTCAATTGCAGCACATCCATTCACTCCAAATGATGGCAGCCACATTCTCTCCTAGCTGTCATATTCCCTCTCCCATCCATTCATCTCCCTATTGATGCGTGATTTATACGCACACAAATTAAACCCTCTTTTTGTCAATTGTAGTATAAGTATAAGTAGGGATCGTTCTGGACCGGGGATTAGGAGGGATTGTTAATCACTTGGATTTGACTCAAAAACATAAAAACAAAGTTAAAAACGTTCACAAAGACTCAAAGGACTCAAAACAAGTTCAAAAGACTCAAAACTGCCTAAAAACACTAACTAGGCAGTTTCTGACCTTAACCCCAATGTTGGACGAATTTAGGATTATGGCTTGATTCAAACGTAAAATAACAATATAAAACACTATACTAGACTCAAAGAATGCAAAACTAAACTTTAAAACACTAAAACAAACCAAAAGACTCAAACATCACCCAAAACACTCAAAACAGCCTTAAAATCACTTTCTGGGCAGTTTTGAGCACTTTGGTGAATTTGGACGAATTTTGGGAAATAAATTGAATCAAAACACTTTAAAACATAAACTAAACAAAGTCTAAACACTAAAGAACAAGAAAGTAAAGGGGGGGTTAGGTTTTGACGAATTTAAACTAAAAGAACAGATTGTAAGTAAAAGCAAAATGTAAATGTGAATGTGTGATAGAATTGAATGGAATGAAGGCTAGCTAAGGGGTTCATCTCCATACATGTTATACTTGCATAATAAAATGATTTCCAATTGCATTTCAATAAATCATGATACTCAACACCCCGGGTTAACCGTGATGCACTAATTAACCTTCAAATCTTCCTAACGTTATTGAATTGGATGATGCATGCGACAATTCAAAACATTCCCCACAAGTCCTCAACATGAATGCATAGAAGAGGTACAAGCAAGAATCATTACGCTCTATGAAAATTATAAGTGTTGACGAGGCATTCGTTACTATGATTGCATGAAACTTATGCCAAGAATTTGTTTAACGCGATTGTTTATAAGCAACCTCCACTACTTGCGAATATAAGTTCGTAACTATTAGGTGAAACTCACTTATATTCTAGCGTCATATTCATGCATGAAAATTAAGCGCGCATTCTCAATAAACATACATAAATAAGTTATCAATCAAACGGTTAAACAAATTGAATCCACAACTTATGAAACGCAATTAGAAGTAATCAAATCAAAATGCAAGCATAAACATATATTTCGAATTCCCCCCTAGCCAAGGGGGGTTTAGTTGAAATTAAACATTGAAATCAAAGAAACACCTAAACATTCCAACAACTCAAACTTGAATTGTATGAACGTTTAGGCACTCTTCTCTTCCTCTTCGTTGTAGCACAAGGTCTAAGGATAGTTTGATGGTGTGAATGGTTTGGAGAGTGGTTGGAGTGGCTGCAATGGAGGAGAAAAGTGTTTTGGTGGCTGCAATGAGGGTGTGAAGAGGTTTTGACGAATTTCTGGAATATGGAAGAGTGTATGAATGAAATGTGTATGCAATGGATGCTTATTTATAGGTGAAATGGGGGGAACATGACAGCTAGGAGGGAATGTGGCTGCATGTTTGAATGATTAAAGGATGCATGTGGGTTGGAATTGCATGTGCAATGAATATGTGGCTGCATGTGCAAGGGGACAATCTGAAAATGCATGTGAAAGCATGTGTTGGCTGCAATGATGAAATGGATGGGAGTGCATGTGGCTTAATTAATTAAAGGGAGTGCATGTGCAATGTTTTAAAGGATGGAATGCATGTGAATATGATGGAAATCTGATGGGAGATGGAATGGGATGTTTTGCATGTGAATTAAAGAGTAAATGCATGTGAATTAAAGAGTGAATGCATGTGCAATGACAGCTAGGTTGAATATGCATGTGGAATGGCTGATTTATTTGAAGATGCATGTGCAATGAAGTGGAATGACAGCTAGGTTATGATGATGAATGCATGTGGCTGATTTAATTGAATAGGAAAGCATGTGGATTTAATGGTTTAAAGGGTGAATGCATGTGGATGCATGTGTTGATGAATGGGATTAGGAAAGGTTTAAATGTCCTAAAACTAAAGGGAACAAGGTTCCAACACTTTGGTCTTCAATTAGGTCTTCAATTTCGTCCAACACTTTGGCTCCAAGCATAAGGTATCCATCCTTAGTCCAAAAGTGCTCCAAAAGTCTCCAAAATGCATCTTTTTGCTCCTTTAGCCCTTTGGACCTACAAACACACGAAAATAGCTTAAAGTACTAAAATAACTAAAGAAACATAACGTAAATGCACGAGAACAAGCCATTTAAGTCGCATGAATATGCTCCTATCAAATACCCCCACACTTATCTTTTGCTAGTCCTCGAGCAAAACAAAACAAAAGAAACCAAAAACAAAACAAAACGAACAAAACACAACCTATACCTTCCAACAATCGTCTCAGGGATTTCCAATGCACATGACAAGTTAAAAATCATTATTCCCACAGATTTTAGCCATCTTTACACTTAAGTACATTTTTAATCATAGTCACCACATACTAGTTCACAATTAAGCATTTAAAACCATGTTTTGAATGTAGTAACATGCCTTAGAGAATTCCCTCAATTCCTTACTAGATGTACTCTCGTTTTTCACACAGATTTTCTAACTTCACACCCTACACTAGTTATATGTGATGTAAACATGAAAACGAACACTCACATATATGTATCATAAAGAGAGCAATTTCTGGAGTTAATAAGCATGTTTAGGTATGATCTCATGAATGGAATGCTACTACTTAGAAGCGAGAACCAGTGACACCATAAGCTTATACCAAGTTCAAACTCCACAAATTGAAACACTTAACAATCAAGATAGAAGTCAAAGGGTTGTAACGAGGCTAGGCTATTGGCTAACAATGAAAGGTGAAGGATAAGCAAACATTCTTAAAGCAATAGTGAGCAAAGTATTGAATTAGGTACTTAGAATTCCCTTTAGAACGCAGAAGTCAACTTTGAACACCCAAGGGGAAGTCACAAAACTTAGGGCCATATTCAACTTTTTGGGCCCTTTCTTCAACAATCACACTTGTGAGTCCATTCTCACTTATTTTCACTCTTTTTCTTTCTTTTCTTCTTCTTTTTCTCACATTTTTTTTTTCTTTTTCCCGTGCCTCCTTTAAGACTTAGGCACATACATACACACAAAAATCCCTTCCCCCACACTTATTTTCTGCAACATATTAATCAAAAGGAATTCATTATCCGTCATGCTTACTATGCTTCAAGAACAAGGGTACGGATGGTCCTAATCTAGGCTAGGTGAGGATGATATGGGTTAACAAAGAACATGGGCTAAACAAGGCTCAACGGGGTTAAAACTTACAACATATACGAAATATGGGAAGTAAGGCTATTTGGCTATGGTGGCAACTACACAACTTCGTCTTGATATATGTTATGCAATTCAATGTCATGCCTTGAATGAAACGGATATAAGTTCTAGCATTTAGTTCTATCATGATACAATTGCATTCTAAGTAGCAACCAAGCAAGGATAATGAGATCATGCAACAACTTTAGAAAACAAAGAATCACAGAAAATAACTCTCCAAAGAAAGTAATGGCTCGAGTCTCACAGGGATGTAGCGTTATTATGAGTTTCTTCCTTCAAGCATGTTACAAAAACGAATTTTTCTTTTATGATTGCATGTGAAGTCATACATTATAACCATAACCAAGCATATACCAAGAGTAAATCAAACTTTCATCCATGTTTATAACTCTCTTTAACAGTCATGCAATTACAAACCAAATCCTTATCATTGTGTTGGAAGGTACCCTAAGACACAAACACACAAAAACGACTCAAAACACTCTTTTTAGGCTTTTCGAAATATGTTTTTCAAATTTTTATGTGATTTTCGGAGTTATAAAACAAAACATACTAAAACACTCTAAAACAACTTAAAAACACCTTAAAACAGCAAGGAACAACATTTGAAGTTATGGGTGATAAAATCCCACGAATTTGCATCAAAACACTTTAGTTACCCCCCCACACTTACATCAAACATTGTCCTCAATGTTTTAAGCATAGATTCACACAAAACATAAGTAAACACACAAAAAGCAACTAAACATATTAAACATGGCATAATGTAATTAACAAAGAGAAGAGTTTAGGGACGCAAATCTGGTTATGGAGTGTAAATTCCCTCTTCTCCTTGGTGATTGCATTGAGGCTTTGATCTTTGTGATTCCACAGGCTTACTCTTGAACTGGTTTCTGCCCATCGTTGATTTTCCTTTGTGCTACTTCTTGAACTGGGCAGCATGATGGTTCTTTTGGTTTCCCCCGAAGGTCTGAGCTTCCTCCTGTTATCTGTTTCTTTGTTCAATCTTTGCAGGAGTGGTCCCTTCTCTGGAAGTGTAACAACCGTTGAAGATGACTACTCGAGAGCAACGCTAGGTAAGCAATCAGGAATAGATTCCAGGCCGTTGGCTCCAGATCGGAAGACTGACTCCAAGTGCCGGCTGATTGCTTCTTTTACTTTGCCATGCAAGTAAGAACAAGGACAAAGAAAAAGACAGGGAAAGAGCATGATATGAGATACTTTTGCTTTTGACCTTGATGATATGAGATACCTTTGCTTTGAAGAAGCGGTGAATGAATCAGCACATGCTTCAATCCGCCGTTTCCTCCTGGGTCATATGTACTCCAGGCATCTGGTATCATCTTTGGGGAAGAAGAAAGAATTGAGTATTTTGAAAGGCTTTGCTGGGAGTGCGCCCTCAGAGGTGAGGGAGAGTTGGGCATTTTCTTCAGGTTTGCCCTGCCATAAAAGACGAAGGTCGACATATATAGAGATAATATCAAGTGGTGGTACTTTTTACCCTTGTCGACAAACGTTTTGATCCCGCAAATCCGGCTCTTTGAAATAGTGGCGCCTCTTCGATCTTTGAATATGCCTCTTCGATTTCTGAGCAGGCGCCCCTTCGATTTCTGAACGACGCCCCTTCGCTTTCTGAACGACACGTGGTAGTGCAGATGCGGCTCCTTTTGACAAAGCTGCACGCGTCTTCTGAAAAGCAGAGAAAGCGTCGCCGAACTTTGCGCTTATCGGCTAAAGATGTGTAGATGCGATGATGGCCTCCACGTGTTTTCAGCTTTGTCAGAAATCTTTTGACAAAGTTGAACGCGTTTTCTAAAAAGCCGAGGGAGCGTCGCCTAAATTACGCCGAAAAATCCGGCTCTTTGAATCGGTGGACGCGTCGTCTTGGCTTTTTATAGAGCTATCAATCACCCCAACACATACACTCTGAAGATTTCCCATTCCTGAAACTCGACTCCGGCCCTTTGTGAAATTTTAACTCCATCCACCCCTTCTCTTTGAACACTTTTGAAAAAAATGGCAAACTCATCGAACCTTAGCTTAGATTTGAGTCTCAGCAGCGATCCGGTTGCGCCCCGTCAAGGTAATGTATGGCGCCCTTCTTTTTTATCTTCTAACGGTCCTCTTTCAGGTGAAGACTCTGTGATGCAGGACGCCACAACAGCTACAATAGTAGCTAAAAACCTCCTCACTCCGAAAGATAGTAGGCTGCTGTCAGGACGGTCCGATGAGTTGGCCGTTCAAGAGTCCCTCGCACTTAGTGTTCAGTGTGCGAGTTCTGTGTCCAACATGGGCCAACGCCTGCTTGCTCGGTCCCGCCAAGTGGAATCGTTGATGGCAGAGGTGGAAAGACTTAAGCAAGAGATCCAGCAGCTTAAGTACGAGAATAGAAGTTTGCATGTGCTTGCAAATAACTATTCGTCGGGGATGAAGAGGAAGCTTGATGAGCTGCAAGAATCTGAGGGTCGAATTCACAGTGACCGTCAAAGGCTTGCGTCTTATCTCCAGAGGCACCTTTTTCCTGGGTCATCCAGCGCTTGGCCAAGTATTGAGGCCTGGAATGCTCTAGCTCCGATGCCTCCCGCTCCGATGGCTTCCGCTCCGATGCCTCCCGCTTCTATGCCTCCCGCTTCTATGCCTTCCGCTTCTGCGCCTCGTAGTGGGGCTTCACGCAAACAACCTTTGTGAAGCTCCACCTTTCTCCATGTTTAGTATCTTTCTATCTCTCTTTTTTATTTTTTATTTTTTTATTTTTTATTTTATTTTTTATTTTTTATTAACATAAATAAAATCAAACGGCATGGAATTGGTCCTTGAATGGAAGGTGATACTTGAAGTGAACCGGCAATGGTTTGAATTCAAGTGTAGGTGCCTGATTCATAAAAAACAGCAAGTTAGTATAAAATGTAAAGGAATTTGAAAAAAACTTACTTGTTTTGTCCGACAAGAACTCAATGACAAACACCACTCCTTTGAAAGTTTCAGGGATATTGGACTTGGCCAGATTGCAAGTTATGGTTATGACTTGTCCAATGTCATCAAATTTAACTTCTTTGGATTTTGTGGTTTCAAGAACGTCCTCTTTGATGAATTCATGACATTCCCTACTTGTCACCTTTGAAAGGGCTTCCAAGATGTATTTTTCACCTTCTTCTTCCTTGGAAGTCATGAATCTGCAAGGAATAGGGATACTTGTTGGAACGGGGTTAAAAATAATGAAATTTGGAACAACCATACCTGTATTAGATGGCATAGGAGCAATAGGTGCCTCCGGTAAAGGTGTTTCCACCCTTTCCGTGGGTTGGGTGTATTCCTCTTCCTTGTGATTTGATTTTGATGGTTGAGGGTCCGTTCCAACCTCCTTGTCACTTCTCAACATGATAGCATTGGTGTTTTCAAATTCTCCCTTCTGATTTGCAATGGTTGAACTAGGGAGTTCGCCTTGGTCTCGAAACTGTCCTACGAACTCCGCGATCTGCCCAATTTGCTTATCCAAGTGGTCCAACCTTTGTGGTGGCTGCATAGGCGTTGAATAGAACTCCTCATATGGCTGCCAATATCCTTCTTGTTGAGCCTCATTGTCTTGATTTTGTGAGCCCTGCACCAAACAAATTAATTCATTAAGCTTTTGATTATAATCTATTGACGAACTTGAGTTTGGTTGGGCATATTGAATATGAGGTTGTGGTGGCTGCCAATATCCTCCTTGTTGAGCATTTTCAGGTTCCCACCACATAGAGTTTGAATGATCACTCCAATCCGAATTGTAAGTATTGGAAAACACGTTATTCCTTGATTGAAGATTAGATATATCAACTCTTTGCATTTGGGACCTTTCCATGAGCTGTGACAAAAGAGAAGCGTTATCAAGTGCCATGTTGTTCTTAACAAACAAAACACAAATAAAAACTAAATCTAAAAGACAATACAGAAACAAACAATCCAAGGGATTAGCAAATTTTCTAATCCCCGGCAACGGCGCCAAAATTTGATGCGTGATTTATACGCACACAAATTAAACCCTCTTTTTGTCAATTGTAGTATAAGTATAAGTAGGGATCGTTCTGGACCGGGGATTAGGAGGGATTGTTAATCACTTGGATTTGACTCAAAAACATAAAAACAAAGTTAAAAACGTTCACAAAGACTCAAAGGACTCAAAACAAGTTCAAAAGACTCAAAACTGCCTAAAAACACTAACTAGGCAGTTTCTGACCTTAACCCCAATGTTGGACGAATTTAGGATTATGGCTTGATTCAAACGTAAAATAACAATATAAAACACTATACTAGACTCAAAGAATGCAAAACTAAACTTTAAAACACTAAAACAAACCAAAAGACTCAAACATCACCCAAAACACTCAAAACAGCCTTAAAATCACTTTCTGGGCAGTTTTGAGCACTTTGGTGAATTTGGACGAATTTTGGGAAATAAATTGAATCAAAACACTTTAAAACATAAACTAAACAAAGTCTAAACACTAAAGAACAAGAAAGTAAAGGGGGGGTTAGGTTTTGACGAATTTAAACTAAAAGAACAGATTGTAAGTAAAAGCAAAATGTAAATGTGAATGTGTGATAGAATTGAATGGAATGAAGGCTAGCTAAGGGGTTCATCTCCATACATGTTATACTTGCATAATAAAATGATTTCCAATTGCATTTCAATAAATCATGATACTCAACACCCCGGGTTAACCGTGATGCACTAATTAACCTTCAAATCTTCCTAACGTTATTGAATTGGATGATGCATGCGACAATTCAAAACATTCCCCACAAGTCCTCAACATGAATGCATAGAAGAGGTACAAGCAAGAATCATTACGCTCTATGAAAATTATAAGTGTTGACGAGGCATTCGTTACTATGATTGCATGAAACTTATGCCAAGAATTTGTTTAACGCGATTGTTTATAAGCAACCTCCACTACTTGCGAATATAAGTTCGTAACTATTAGGTGAAACTCACTTATATTCTAGCGTCATATTCATGCATGAAAATTAAGCGCGCATTCTGATGCAAAATATATTAAGCACACAAATTAAACCCTCTTCTGACAATTGTAGCAAAGTATGTAAGTAGGGATCGTTCAAAACCGGGGATTAGGAGGGATTGCTAAACTCTTGAAAACTGACCTAAGAAGTCCAAAACAAAGTTAAAAACACTAATTTGGACTCAAAGAATGAAAAACCAAAGTTAAAACACTAAAACAAAACAAAAACTCAAAACAGCAACTAGAAGACTCAAAACTGCCTAAAAACCACTTTCTGGGCAGTTTTGAGCACCTACACTAACTTGGACGAAATTGGTTGAAAACATGACTCAAAACACTTAAAAACATGAACCAAAACAATTTCTAACTAAATTGAGACTTCAAAGTAAAGGGGGATTTGATTTGGACGAAATTAAAGTTGAGAAAACAGATTGCAAAGTAAAACTGATCTTGAAACGTTTTTGGGGTTTTTAATGGATGATGGACTAGTTAGGGGTTCTTTCTCCACACATGACAAGTATGCAAATGACTCGATTTCCAGTTATTCCTTCATAGAATTATGAATGACAATGCCCCAAATTAACCGTGACATCACTAGTTAATTCTCAAGTTTTCCTTGTGTTATTGAATTGGATGACATCATACGACAACCCAAAGCATTCTTCAAAAGTTCCTTACATGACATCATAATAAAGATACAATCAAAGATCATTACGTTCAATGAAAACTATAAGCATTAACAAAGCACTTGTGACTATGACATCATGACACTTATGCTAGGAATTGAACTTAACGCGATTGTGACTAGCAATCTTCACTACTTGTGCATATAAGTGTGTGACAATTATGTGAAACAAACTTATATTCTAGCATCATATTCATGCAAGCCAATTAAGTGTCGACCCCTAATTAACAAACACAAATACGTTATTACTCGCACAGTTAAGCCAATTGCATTCACGATTCAAGAACTCATAACTGGAATTTATCAAATCAACTTGCACACATAGTTATGGCTTCGAAATCACCCCTAACCAATAGGGGTTTAGCCACTCATGTTCATAGCAAAATGAAAGGAAAATAAATTAAACATTGAAATCATAAAACGAATTACACCTAGAATGCACCAACGACGAAGCTTGAGCATCCAAGAGTCCTTCCTTCTTTCTCCTTGCTACGGCACAAAGGTGGATGGGATGGTTGGGATGTGTTTTAGGATCAGGGATTATGGAATTGGATGGAGGATAGGCACGGCAAGGTGTAGTGTTTGGTTGGAATTGTGTTTCTAGGATTTTAGGATGTGGAGAGTGGTGTGGCTAGATGAATGGACGAAAATTGGGTGAATGAGTGATTCCCCTAGTGCCTTGCTGCAAACCCTTATTTATAGGGCTAGGAAAGGTTTTGAAACACTTAAAGGATATATGTGTGTAGCGTGGACAAGGTAGGACGGCTAGTGACAAGCTAGGAAGGCTAGGAGACAAGGTAGGACGGCTAGGAGACAAGCTAGGACGGCTAGTGACAAGCTAGGACGGCTAGTGACAAGCTAGGACGACTAGGAGACAAGGTAGGACGGCTAGGAGACAAGGTAGGACGGCTAGGAGACAAGCTAGGACGGCTAGTGACAAGCTAGCATGGCTAGGAGACAAGCTAGGACGGCTAGGAGACAAGCTAGGACGGCTAGTGACAAGCTAGGACGGCTAGGAGACAAGCTAGGATGGCTAGGAGACAAGCTAGGACGGCTAGTGACAAGCTAGGACGGCTAGTGACAAGCTAGGACGGCTAGGAGACAAGCTAGGACGGCTAGGAGACAAGCTAGGACGGCTAGTGACAAGCTAGGACGGCTTGTTCTTCCAATACAAAAATTAGGCACCATGTGTGAATAGATAAAGCCTTCTAGAAATAAGGTTTTTAGGCCCCCTTGCAGCTCCCTAACTGAATTCAAGCCTTCAAATTCGTCCATCCTCATGCCTCCATGCTTGCACTATCCAATCTTGGCCCAAAAATGCTCTAGAATGCTCCAAATTGCTTCTTTTTGCATACTTTGACACTAAAACCTGAAATTGCACGAAAATGACTTTAAACACTAAACTAACTAAGGAAAAACAACATAAATGCATGAGAACAAGCCAATTAAGTCACATAAAAATGCTCCTATCAAATTCCCCCACACTTAGCTTTTGCTAGTCCTCGAGCAAAACAAAGAAATAAAACAAGACAAAACAAACAAACATAATCTAAACCTTCCAACGTTTGCCTCAGGGATTTCCAATGCACATGACATGTTAAAGATTATCATTCCCACAGATTTGAGTCAATTTAACACTTAAGCACATGCTTAATCATAGTCACTACTTACTAGTTCACAATTAACCAATTAAAACAATGTTTTGAATGTAGTAACATGCCTTAGAGAATTCCCTCAATCCTTAATAGATTTGCACTCTATTTTCACTCAGATTTTCTAACTACACACCCTATACTAGTTATATGTGAGAGAATTGATGTAGATATAAAAACGAATGCTCACATATATGTATCACAAAGAACGCAATTTCCGCACTTAATAGGCATGTTTAGATATGATCTCATGAATGGAATGCTACTACTTAGATGCGAGAACCAGTGACACCATATGCTCATACCAAATTCAAACTCAACAAATTGAAACACATAACACTCAAGATAGAAGTTTAAGGGTTGCAACGGGGCTTGGGGTATTGGTTAACAAAGAAAGGATAGGGAAAACAAACGTTCTTCAAGCATTAGTAAGCAAAGTAATGAAGTTAAGACTTAGAATTCACTTAGTTTGCAGAAATTAACTTAAAAATACAAGGGGAAGACTTTAAACAACTTCTTGGGGCCGAATTCAACTTTTGGACCCTTTCTTCAACAAACAACACCTTGGAACTTTTTTTCTCATATTGTTCAACTCTTTTCATACTTTATTTATTTATTTTTTTTTCACGAATTTTTCTTTTCTTTTCTTTCTACCCGTGCTTATGGCACATAATTCTCAAAATAAAAACTTCCCCCACACTTGGTTTCTGTCATAAAGGAATTCCATTTGAATCATGCTTACTATACTTTAAGAACGAGGGTATGGATAGTCCTAATCTAGGCTAGGTGAGGGTAATGTGGGTTAACAAAGAAAAGGCTAAACAAGGCTCAATGGGGTTAACACCTAAACATATAATGGAGTAGGGCACACGGCTTTTTGGCTAAAGTGGTGGTCACTACACAACTTCATCTTGAATATGTGTTATGCTAATCAATACCATGCTTTGAATGAAATGGGCATGACTTCTAGTGTTTGGAACTAAATGATGAAACGCCTTCTAAGTAGCAACCAAGCAAAGAATAATGAGATCATGCAACGATTTTAGAAAACAAAGAATGCACAGATTTGAACTCTCCAAATAAACGTTTAGGTTCAAGTCTCACAAGGTTGTAGCGTTAATTTGAGTTCCTTCCTTCAAGCATGTTACAAAAACTGATTTTTATTTTTATTTTTATTTTTATTTTTTATGATTGCATGTGAATTCATAAGTTATAACCACAACCAAGCATAAACATAGAGTAAATCAAACTTTCATCCATGTTAATCACTCTCTTTAACAGCCATGTATTTAAAAACCAAATCCTCATCATTGTGTTGGAAGGTACCCTAAGACACAAACAAACACACAAAAACAACTCTTTTTTGGGTTTT
Organism: Pyrus x bretschneideri; assembly: GCF_019419815.1. Classification (NCBI taxonomy): domain Eukaryota; kingdom Viridiplantae; phylum Streptophyta; class Magnoliopsida; order Rosales; family Rosaceae; genus Pyrus; species Pyrus x bretschneideri. The sequence continues at coordinate 124,300 of NW_025999584.1, read as the reverse complement.
TTAAAACAAATTTTTCAAATTTTTCTTTGATTTACGGATTTTTACTTCAAAACATACTAAAACACACCAAAACTGCTTAAAAACACTTAAAAACAGCAAGGAACAAGTTTTGAAATAATGGGTGATAAAATCCCACGAATTTGAATGAAAAACACTTAGTTACCCCCCCACACTTAAGCATAGAATCACACAAAGAAACACACAAACAGCAAGTAAAACAACTAAATAGGCAGATTAGAAGGAATCAACAAAGAGAAGGGTTTAGGAACGCAAATCTGGAATTGGAGTGCTTTCTAGGTCTTCCTTTGTTGAATGGCATGGGTTGCCTCCCAAGTAGCGCTTTCTTTAACGTCTTGCAGCCGGACGAAGAACACGTTCAGGCACCATTGGTGCCCACGGCATGGAGTGAGATCTCCTCCACAACCTGCCCCATGGCATTCTCATAGTATGGCTTCAATCTATGTCCGTTGACCTTGAATTCCACCCCATTCCTTAAGCTTTGGACTTGAACTGCACCATGTGGGAAAACATTAGTAACAACAAAAGGTCCAATCCATTTAGAACGTAACTTTCCGGGAAATAAACGTAAACGAGAATTAAAAAGTAAAACTTTCTGCCCAATTGTGAAGGTTTTGCCCCTAATCATCTTGTCATGAAACGCCTTCGTCTTTTCCTTGTAAATGCGGGCATTCTCGTAGGCTTCATTCCTTAGTTCCTCAAGCTCATTCAATTGGAGCTTCCGATGCATTCCAGCAGCATCTAAGTCCAAATTGAACGTTTTGATGGCCCAATGTGCCTTATGCTCTAGCTCCACGGGTAAGTGACAAGGTTTTCCATAAACTAGCCGAAATGGAGACATCCCTAGGGGTGTTTTGTAGGCAGTGCGATATGCCCATAGTGCATCGTCTAAACGCATGCTCCAATCCTTCCGGTTAGGCCCCACGGTCTTCTCCAAGATTTGCTTGACCTCTCTATTTGATACTTCGGCTTGGCCACTTGTTTGTGGGTGATAAGGTGTTGAAACCTTATGCTTGACATTGTACTTCTTGAAGAGTGCCTCAATGGTCCTATTGCAGAAATGTGAACCTCCATCACTTATAAATACCCGCGGCATCCCAAATCTAGAGAAAATGTTAGTCTTGATGAAATCTGAAACCACTCTAGAATCGTTAGTACGGGTAGCTTTTGCTTCTACCCATTTAGAAACATAATCAACCGCAAGCAAAATATAAGTGAAACCAAATGAAGAAGGAAAAGGACCCATGAAATCAATACCCCAAACATCAAAGATTTCAACATTGAAGATGGGTGTTTGCGGCATTTGGTCTTTTGCACCAATAGAACCTGTTCTTTGACATCTATCACATGTTAAGCAAAACATTCTAGCATCTTTGAACAATGTAGGCCAATAAAAACCAGATTCTAACACTTTACGAGCTGTCCTTTGGGTACCAAAATGGCCTCCACATGCATAAGAATGACAAAATGCTAGAATTGAGTTAAAATCAGAAGTTGGCACACATCTTCTAATAATCTGATCTGGGCAATATTTCCATAGATATGGATCATCCCACACATAAAATCTTGCATCATGTATCAATTTATCACGTTGGACCTTGCTTAGGGTGTTAGGAACTTGCTTAGTCACCAAGAAATTGACCAAATCGGCATACCAAGGGGTACTTACCTCAATGGACAGAAGTTGTTCATCCGGAAACATCTCAGAAATGGGGAGGGACTCTTCTTCACGCACCAATCTACTCAAGTGGTCAGCCACCACGTTTTCACAACCTTTCTTGTCCCTAATTTCAATATCGAACTCTTGAAGTAGGAGCATCCAACGAATGAGCCTTGGTTTGGCCTCCTTTTTGGTGAAAAAGATACTTCAAGGCTGCATGGTCAGTGAAAACAATTACTTTAGTGCCAATAAGATATGATCTAAACTTATCTAAAGCAAATACAACCGCCAAGAGTTCTTTTTCGGTTGTAGAATAATTCAATTGAGCATCATTTAAAGTGCGGGAAGCATAATAAATAACATGTGACTGTTTATTTTTCCTTTGACCCAAAACAGCCCCAAGTGCATAATCCGAGGCATCACACATCAATTCAAATGGAATGGACCAATCCGGGGGAGTTATGATGGGTGTCGTGGTTAGGAGCTCTTTGAGATGCTTGAATGACTTCTCGCATGCCTCGTTGAACTCAAAAGACACATCTTTTTGGAGGAGGCGGCATAGGGGTTGTGCAATCTTGGAAAAGTCCTTGATAAATCGTCTATAGAATCCTGCATGACCAAGAAAAGAACGAACCTCTCTAACCGAAGTAGGAGAGGGTAAGTAGCGTACAAGATCTACTTTAGACTTATCAACTTCAATTCCTTTTTCAGAGATTATATGACCCAAAACAATACCTTGTTTAACCATAAAATGGCATTTTTCCCAATTTAAAACAAGGTTTGTTTCAACACAACGTTTCAAGATTAACGTGAGATTATCCAAGCATTTATCAAAAGAATCACCAAAAACACTAAAGTCATCCATGAATATTTCAATAATCCTTTCAACATAATCAGAAAATATGCTTACCATACACCTTTGAAACGTGGCAGGGGCATTGCACAAACCAAATGGCATGCGTCGATATGCAAATGTTCCAAAGGGACAAGTAAAAGTGGTCTTTTCTTGATCATCCGGGGCAATGACAATTTGATTATAACCTGAATATCCATCAAGAAAGCAATAAAAAGAATGACCCGCTAACCTTTCCAACATTTGATCTAGGAACGGCAATGGGAAGTGGTCCTTCCTTGTGGTGGCATTTATCTTCCTATAATCGATGCATACACGCCAACCGGTTTGGATTCTCATGGGTACAAGCTCATTCTCGGCATTCTCCACAACCGTCACTCCGGATTTCTTAGGCACACATTGGATAGGTGAAACCCAACGACTATCGGAGATAGGATAAATGACTCCACAATCAAGAAGTTTGATTATCTCTTTTTTCACAACTTCCATCATTGGAGGGTTAAGACGGCGTTGAGCCTCTCTAGTTGGTTTGGTCCCCTCCTCAAGAAATATGTGATGCATACAAGTTGTGGGGCTTATACCTTTGATATCGGCCAATGTCCATCCTAGGGCAGATTTGTACTCCTTCAACACATGCATGAGTTTTTCCTCCTCTTGTGCCGTGAGGGATGATGATATGATGGCAGGCAATGTCTCATTTTTTCCCAAGAAAATGTACTTCAAATGGCTTGGCAAAGGTTTGAGTTCAAGGATAGGTGCCTGAATTATGGATGGAAGCAACTTGTTAGTCGAAATGGGAATGGACTCTTTGTTAGGAAACTTACCATCATGTATTGGTGATGACTCAAGGGCAGCAACTACTTCAAGAAAATCCTCACTAGGAGGCACGGCATAGGATAGTGTATTTGTGCCGTGGGGTTGCATGGATGTTGCTCCCTTGGTTTTGACTTCTACACCACTTGTAATGACTTTTTCAAGCATATCATCATTCAAATCTTCAAGGTATCCCTGCGCCAAAGAGTCAACAGTATCAATAGAGAAACATGAATGATCTTCACTAGGATACTTAATAGAATCGGAAAGATTGAAATTAACAACTTCCCCATCAAATTCCATGGACAAAGTTCCATTAAACACGTCAATCTTAGTCCGGGCCGTTTTCATGAATGGCCTTCCAAGTAGAATGGGCAGCGAGGTTGCATGATCCGATTCATCCATCTCAAGGACATAGAAATCCGCCGGAAAGATCAAATGATTAACCTGCACCAAAACATCTTCCAAAACTCCCTTTGGATAGGCATTAGATCTATCGGCCAATTGTATGATAACACCATCCTTTTTCAATGCTCCTAGGTTCATAGATGCATATATGGAATATGGCATAACATTTATAGAAGCACCTAAGTCAAGCATAGCAGATTCAAATCTAGTGTTACCTATGACACAAGGAATGGTGAAACTACCCGGATCTTTGCATTTGGGAGGTAGTTTGCGTTGCAAGATGGCGGACACATTCTCACCTACTTTTACCACTTCCTTGGTCGACATCCTCTTCCTAGTGGTGCACAACTCCTTCAAAAACTTGGCGTATCTAGGGACTTGCTTGATTGCATCCAACAAGGGTATGTTCACTTGAACTTTCCTAAATGTCTCAAGGATGTCCTTTTCAGCTTCTTCCTTCCTTGTTTGCATAAACCTACTAGGAAAAGGAGCATTCGAAGGAAAAGCATTAGTAGAAACTGAATTTGACACATTCTTACCCTTTTTGGCCGAATTAGACAGTTTTGGGGCACTAGGAACTTGCGGCAAAGACTCTCCCACCTTTGCCGTGGGTTTGCTTGATTCTTCCTCTTCAATTTGCAAGTTTTCATCACCTTTGGGACCTGATTGTGATGGTGTAGGATCTGCCCCAATCTCTTCTCCACTTCTCAAGGTTATGGCCTTTGCACTTTCGAAGCTTCCCTTTGGATTTGGAACGGTGGAACTAGGGAGCTTTCCTTGTTCACGAAACTGCCCCATAAACTCGGCAATTTGCCCCATTTGTTTCTCCAATTGATCCACCCTTTTGTCTTGGTTTTGCATAGCCTTAGCTTGATCGTCCTGCCCATTAGACAACTTAGTTAGTATCTTAAGAAGTGCATCATTGTCAAGGGACGTACCTGAGGCACTTGGGCCGGATTGGGCTTGATTTTGGGGTGGGCCGTAGGTTTTGGGAAAGAACCCAGGGGGTTGTTGCCTAAAGCCTCCTTGGTTTTGAGATTGTTGGGGCTCCCTCCATTTGAAATTTGGGTGGTCTCTCCAACCGGGATTATATGTGTTGGAATAAGGATCGTTCCTTGGTTGGTTTTGGCCTTGAAACCCAATTGCATTGGCGCTTTCCCATCCACCATTTTCAATCAACTGTGGACATTTTTCAGAGGCATGTCCATGCATAGAACATACGCCACATACAATTGGTCCTTGCATCTTCATGCCCTCGGCCAACTGAGACACAATAGAAGTAAGATTAGCCAATTGTGAATTAATGTCAGAAGTAGAACTTACCTCATGAACATGTTGCCGTGGGGGTCCTCTTTGGCCTACTCCTTCGTATTGTTGATCGTTCAACGCTCGATTAGAAATCAAGGTCTTGGCAGCCATAGGTGTTTTGTCCACTAATGCTCCACCTGCCGAGGCATCGAGCATTTGACGTTCTAATGGTAGGAGGCCCTCGTAGAAGTATTGCAAAAGTAGCTCCTCCTTCATCTGATGTTGTGGACAAGAAGCAACAAGTGATTTAAAACGTTCATAGTATGCAGGAAAAGACTCACCTTCATCTTGTTGAATTCCACTTATTTTTTTACAAAGAAGAATGATGCGAGAAGTTGGGAAAAACTTCTCCAAAAACGCTCTTTTCATACTCTCCCATGAAGTGACAGTGCCAGGAGCCAACTCGTATAACCAATCCTTAGCTTTATCCATTAAAGAGAACGGAAAAGCTTTCATCTTCAAAATACTTCCGTCAACATTGACGGGAGTCATGCTTGAACAAACTACTTCAAACTCTTTAAGATGCTTGTTTGGATCTTCCATGGAAAGCCCATGGTATTTAGGAATGTGGTGCAACAAGCTTGACTTCAACTCGAATTCATCGGTCTTGCCTTGGGCAGCCGCGGGGTATTGAATGCATAATGGTGCGGCATTGGCCAACCCTGAGGCCGAAAGCTCTTTAATGGTCCGATTGTCCGCTGCCATAACTTCTTCTTCCACTTCTTCAAACTCAGATTCGGCCTCTGAACTTGAACTAGGTTCACTATGTTTGGGATGCCTCCTCTTTCTTCTCAAATCACGTTCAAAATCGTCGTTAAAGTCTAAGATATGTGCATGCACAGTTTGAGAACTCCGCGTCATGCACTAGTACCTAAAAAAAAACAAGAAACAAAAATAGGTCAGAAACTAAAACAAAATCAGAAACAAAGTGAAATAAATGAAACAAAAACAATCCAAGGGATTTAGCAAAGTTGCTAATCCCCGGCAACGGCGCCAAAAATTTGATGCAAAATATATTAAGCACACAAATTAAACCCTCTTCTGACAATTGTAGCAAAGTATGTAAGTAGGGATCGTTCAAAACCGGGGATTAGGAGGGATTGCTAAACTCTTGAAAACTGACCTAAGAAGTCCAAAACAAAGTTAAAAACACTAATTTGGACTCAAAGAATGAAAAACCAAAGTTAAAACACTAAAACAAAACAAAAACTCAAAACAGCAACTAGAAGACTCAAAACTGCCTAAAAACCACTTTCTGGGCAGTTTTGAGCACCTACACTAACTTGGACGAAATTGGTTGAAAACATGACTCAAAACACTTAAAAACATGAACCAAAACAATTTCTAACTAAATTGAGACTTCAAAGTAAAGGGGGATTTGATTTGGACGAAATTAAAGTTGAGAAAACAGATTGCAAAGTAAAACTGATCTTGAAACGTTTTTGGGGTTTTTAATGGATGATGGACTAGTTAGGGGTTCTTTCTCCACACATGACAAGTATGCAAATGACTCGATTTCCAGTTATTCCTTCATAGAATTATGAATGACAATGCCCCAAATTAACCGTGACATCACTAGTTAATTCTCAAGTTTTCCTTGTGTTATTGAATTGGATGACATCATACGACAACCCAAAGCATTCTTCAAAAGTTCCTTACATGACATCATAATAAAGATACAATCAAAGATCATTACGTTCAATGAAAACTATAAGCATTAACAAAGCACTTGTGACTATGACATCATGACACTTATGCTAGGAATTGAACTTAACGCGATTGTGACTAGCAATCTTCACTACTTGTGCATATAAGTGTGTGACAATTATGTGAAACAAACTTATATTCTAGCATCATATTCATGCAAGCCAATTAAGTGTCGACCCCTAATTAACAAACACAAATACGTTATTACTCGCACAGTTAAGCCAATTGCATTCACGATTCAAGAACTCATAACTGGAATTTATCAAATCAACTTGCACACATAGTTATGGCTTCGAAATCACCCCTAACCAATAGGGGTTTAGCCACTCATGTTCATAGCAAAATGAAAGGAAAATAAATTAAACATTGAAATCATAAAACGAATTACACCTAGAATGCACCAACGACGAAGCTTGAGCATCCAAGAGTCCTTCCTTCTTTCTCCTTGCTACGGCACAAAGGTGGATGGGATGGTTGGGATGTGTTTTAGGATCAGGGATTATGGAATTGGATAGAGGATAGGCACGGCAAGGTGTAGTGTTTGGTTGGAATTGTGTTTCTAGGATTTTAGGATGTGGAGAGTGGTGTGGCTAGATGAATGGACGAAAATTGGGTGAATGAGTGATTCCCCTAGTGCCTTGCTGCAAACCCTTATTTATAGGGCTAGGAAAGGTTTTGAAACACTTAAAGGATATATGTGTGTAGCTTGGACAAGGTAGGACGGCTAGTGACAAGCTAGGAAGGCTAGGAGACAAGGTAGGACGGCTAGGAGACAAGCTAGGACGGCTAGTGACAAGCTAGGACGGCTAGTGACAAGCTAGGACGACTAGGAGACAAGGTAGGACGGCTAGGAGACAAGCTAGGACGGCTAGGAGACAAGCTAGGACGGCTAGTGACAAGCTAGGATGGCTAGGAGACAAGCTAGGACGGCTAGGAGACAAGCTAGGACGGCTAGTGACAAGCTAGGACGGCTAGGAGACAAGCTAGGACGGCTAGGAGACAAGCTAGGACGGCTAGTGACAAGCTAGGACGGCTAGTGACAAGCTAGGACGGCTAGGAGACAAGCTAGGACGGCTAGGAGACAAGCTAGGACGGCTAGTGACAAGCTAGGACGGCTTGTTCTTCCAATACAGAAATTAGGCACCATGTGTGAATAGATAAAGCCTTCTAGAAATAAGGTTTTTAGGCCCCCTTGCAGCTCCCTAACTGAATTCAAGCCTTCAAATTCGTCCATCCTCATGCCTCCATGCTTGCACTATCCAATCTTGGCCCAAAAATGCTCTAGAATGCTCCAAATTGCTTCTTTTTGCATACTTTGACACTAAAACCTGAAATTGCACGAAAATGACTTTAAACACTAAACTAACTAAGGAAAAACAACATAAATGCATGAGAACAAGCCAATTAAGTCACATAAAAATGCTCCTATCACATTCTCAATAAACATACATAAATAAGTTATCAATCAAACGGTTAAACAAATTGAATCCACAACTTATGAAACGCAATTAGAAGTAATCAAATCAAAATGCAAGCATAAACATATATTTCGAATTCCCCCCTAGCCAAGGGGGGTTTAGTTGAAATTAAACATTGAAATCAAAGAAACACCTAAACATTCCAACAACTCAAACTTGAATTGTATGAACGTTTAGGCACTCTTCTCTTCCTCTTCGTTGTAGCACAAGGTCTAAGGATAGTTTGATGGTGTGAATGGTTTGGAGAGTGGTTGGAGTGGTTGCAATGGACGAGAAAAGTGTTTTGGTGGCTGCAATGAGGGTGTGGAGAGGTTTTGACGAATTTCTGGAATATGGAAGAGTGTATGAATGAAATGTGTATGCAATGGATGCTTATTTATAGGTGAAATGGGGGGAACATGACAGCTAGGAGGGAATGTGGCTGCATGTTTGAATGATTAAAGGATGCATGTGGGTTGGAATTGCATGTGCAATGAATATGTGGCTGCATGTGCAAGGGGACAATCTGAAAATGCATGTGAAAGCATGTGTTGGCTGCAATGATGAAATGGATGGGAGTGCATGTGGCTTAATTAATTAAAGGGAGTGCATGTGCAATGTTTTAAAGGATGGAATGCATGTGAATATGATGGAAATCTGATGGGAGATGGAATGGGATGTTTTGCATGTGAATTAAAGAGTAAATGCATGTGAATTAAAGAGTGAATGCATGTGCAATGACAGCTAGGTTGAATATGCATGTGGAATGGCTGATTTATTTGAAGATGCATGTGCAATGAAGTGGAATGACAGCTAGGTTATGATGATGAATGCATGTGGCTGATTTAATTGAATAGGAAAGCATGTGGATTTAATGGTTTAAAGGGTGAATGCATGTGGATGCATGTGTTGATGAATGGGATTAGGAAAGGTTTAAATGTCCTAAAACTAAAGGGAACAAGGTTCCAACACTTTGGTCTTCAATTAGGTCTTCAATTTCGTCCAACACTTTGGCTCCAAGCATAAGGTATCCATCCTTAGTCCAAAAGTGCTCCAAAAGTCTCCAAAATGCATCTTTTTGCTCCTTTAGCCCTTTGGACCTACAAACACACGAAAATAGCTTAAAGTACTAAAATAACTAAAGAAACATAACGTAAATGCACGAGAACAAGCCATTTAAGTCGCATGAATATGCTCCTATCACCTATAAAAACCATACACACTTCACACAACATTCATTCACTCTTCCATATTCAGAAATTCACCAAAAACCCCCCTTTGCCGTGCAAATCCATCCATTCCCTACCAATCCAAACACCATCACTTCCTTCACCATTCCACAAAACCTATCATTCTACATCATCCATAATCCCCAAAACTCACCTTAGACCTTGTGCTACAACAAAGAGGAAGAGAAGCGGGCCTAAACGTTCATACAATTCAAGTTTGAGTTGTTGGAATGTTTAGGTGTTTCTTTTCCTTTGAATTCAATGTTTAATTTCAATTCTCTTTGTTTTGTACGTATGAGGAACTAACCCCCCCCCTTGGCTAGGGGGGGGATTTGAAATATATGTTTATGCTTGCATTATGATTTGATTACTTCTAATTGCGTTTCATAAGTTGTGGATTCAATTTGTTTAACTGTTTGATTGATAACTTATTTATGTATGTTTATTGAGAGTGCACGCTTAATTTTCATGCATGAATATGACGCTAGAATACAAGTGAGTTTCACCTAATAGTTACGAACTTATATTCACAACCTGTGGAGGTTGCTTATAAACAATCGCGTTAAACGAATTCTTGGCATAAGTTTCATGCGTATTCCATAGTTATGAATGCCCAGTCGATGTTTATGATTTCCGTTGAACTTAATGATCTTTGTTGAATGTCTCTATCATGCGTATTCCATAGTTAGGGACTTTGATTAGGAATAATTTGGTTGTAATGCGTTTTCCATTCAATCCAATGAATCTAGGGAAATCTGAAAGTTAATTTAAGCGGATCTAATTAACTTGGAGCATTGAGAATTCATGGTTTATTGAAAAGCAATTGGAAATCTTTTTATATACAAGTATAACATGTGTGGAGATGAACCCCTTGGCTAGCATCCATCCATTCAATTCTATCACAAATTCATATTTACATTCTGCCTAGTTTATTAACTTGTTTCGCTATTTCAATTTTCGTCAAATCAAAACCCCCCCTTTACTTTCTTGTTCTTTAGTGCTTAGAATCTGTTAAGTCTATGTTTTAAAGTGTTTTGAATCAAGCCATAATCTTAAATTCGTCCAAAATTGGGTTTAAGGTCAGAAACTGCCTAGTTAGTGTTTTTAGGCATTTTTGAGTCTTTTGAACTTGTTTTGAGTCTTTTGGTTTGTCTTAGTGTTTTAAAGTTTAGTTTTGCATTCTTTGAGTCTAGTATAGTGTTTTATATTGTGTTTTTAAGTTTTTGAGTCAAATCCAAGTGATTAACAATCCCTCCTAATCCCCGGTCCAGAACGATCCCTACTTACATACTTACTACAATTTGACAAAAAGAGGGTTTAATTTGTGTGCGTTTAATTCCCGCATCAAATTTTGGCGCCGTTGCCGGGGATTGGCAAAGTTGCTAATCCCTTGTCTTGAGTCTTGTTTAAATTGTTTAGTTTCTGTTTTGTTTTAATTTTTGCACCGTGTGTATGTGTTTTGTTTTTGTGCCGTGTGTGGCAACTTGTTTTCTTACTTGTGCCAAGTCTATTAAGTTGGTTACTTATCTTGTTTACTCTTGTGTGTAGGTACTAGTTTATGACTCGTAGCTCACAACCTGTTCGTGAGCATATCTCCGACTTTGACGGTGATTTCGAGAGGACTTTGAAAAGGAACAAGAAATTGCAAGAGTCTAATCCTCCTAGTCCCGAACCTGAAGTAGAAGAGGAAGCCACGGATTGGGTTAAAGAGGAAGTACCAACCATGGCCGTGGACAATCGAACCATCAAAGAACTCTCTGCCTCAGGTATGGACAATGCCGTTCCTTTATGCATACAATACCCTACGGCAGCTGAAGGTAAGACAAAAGAATTTGAACTTAAGTCTAGTTTATTACATCATATTCCTAAATTCCATGGGTTGTCCATGGAAGATCCTAACAAACATCTTAAGGAATTTGAAGTAGTTTGCTCAAGTATGACACCCATCAACGTGGATGAGAGTATTTTGAAAATGAAGGCCTTTCCATTCTCACTTATAGACAAGGCCAAAGATTGGTTGTTTGAATTGTCCCATGGAACTGTCAATTCTTGGGAAAGTATGAAACGTGCATTCTTAGAGAAATTCTTTCCCACTGCAAAGATCATTCTCTTGAGGAAACGAATTAGTGGCATCCAACAAAATCAAGGTGAGTCGTTTCCATCTTATTATGAACGTTTTAAATCACTTGTTGCTTCATGTCCACAACACCAAATGAAGGAGGAGCTACTCATTCAATATTTCTACGAGGGACTCCTTCCTATGGAACGTCAAATGCTAGATGCTTCGGCGGGTGGTGCATTAGTGGACAAGACTCTAGTGGATGCCAAAGCTCTAATTGCCAACCGAGCACACAACGCTCAACAATATGAAGGTGTTGGACAAAGAGAGGGGCCACGGCAACAAAGTGTGAATGAGGTAAGTGCAATTTCTGATATTCAATCACAATTGGCTAATCTTACTTCTCTTGTGTCTCAGGTTGTCAAGGGGTCAAAACCACAAGAAAACCAAGTGTGTGGCGTGTGTTCAATGCAAGGGCATCCATCCGAGACATGCCCTCAGTTGATAGAGAATGGAGGATGGGAATCTGCCAATGCCATGGGCTATGGGAATCAAAACCAACCGAGGAACGATCCATATTCTAACACATATAATCCAGGTTGGAGAGACCACCCAAATTTCAGATGGAGAGATGCACAACAACCTGCCCAACAAAGTGGATTCCGACAACCTTCGGGTTTCTTTCCAAGGCCAATGGCACCACAACCACCTCCTCAAGCACAATCATCCCAAACCAACTCAGGTACGTCTATGAATGACGATAAAACATATCAGTTACTAACCACAATGGTGCAGGGAATGCAGAACCAAGCAAAGAAGGTTAATGAGCTAAAGAAGCAAATGGGCCAAATGGCCGAATTTTTGGGACAACTTCGTGAAAATGGTAAGTTACCAAGCACTACGGTGGTCAATCCAAAGGGTGGCTTTGAAACCGCCAATGCAATCACCTTAAGAAGTGGCAAGGAAGTTGGAACTACCTCACAACCACCAAAATCAAGCCAAGAAGAGGAGGAAAAGCTGTTGCAAGAGGAAGAGAGGAAGGGCAAAGCCACGGCAAGGATGGAGCAACCATTGCCACAACCACTTCAAGCTCCTAGGCCGTCCAACAAATGTAAGGTAGGTCCAAACTCAATGGTTTCTAACGTGATTCCACCAAATGTGCCCTTTCCTAGCAGGTTTATGCAAGCCAAGAAAGAGGAGGATGAAAAAGACATCCTGGAGACGTTTAGGAAGGTGCATGTCAATATCTCGCTCCTTGATGCAATAAAGCAAATTCCGAAGTATGCGAAGTTTTTGAAAAAGATTTGCACAACAAGGAAACGGATTCAGGAAAAAGAGGTGGTACATGTAAGTGAGAATGTCTCTGCAATATTGCAAAGAAAGTTACCACCTAAATGCAAAGATCCAGGTAGTTTCACCATCCCTTGTGTAATTGGTAATAAAAGGTTTGAACATGCTATGCTAGATTTAGGTGCATCAATTAATGTCATGCCATACTCTGTTTATGCATCTATGAATCTAGGAGAGCTTAAAAATGATGGTGTCATTATTCAATTAGCTGATCGATCTAATGCATACCCGAGAGGAGTTTTGGAAGATGTTCTGGTGCAGGTGGACCACTTGATTTTTCCTGCAGATTTCTATGTGCTTGACATGGAGGATTCAACCTACTCTCCACCATCGCCACTCTTACTTGGACGACCGTTCATGAAAACAGCTCACACCAAGATTGACGTGGCCAAAGGAGCCTTAACTACGGAGTTTGGTGGTGATATGATTAATTTTAAAGTTTCTGAATCTATTAAGAATACTAATGATGTTCATTCTTGTTTTGTCATAGATGTGCATAAGGACATAAGGCCGAAAGGATCCGCACAAATCAAGAAGGATGCATCTAGAATCACCATCGAGGAAGGAATTGGATTGGAGCACAACGAGCATGCCACTACCCTAAAAACATCCAATATGGCCGTGCCTTGTGCTAAAATTGGCGAGAGGGTGGTTGTCCTTGGGGCATTGCCACAACATCCTAGTAAGTCTCCAATCCCAATTCTGATTCCCATTTCAACTAATAGGTTGTTACCTTCTTTGGTGCAGGTACCCAATCAATCTCAAGGTGGTGGGAGCATATACATGGACGTTCAGAACCAAAACATCACCATCAGGGAGGATCACTATCCCCTCCCATTCAGTGAGCCGTATTATGGAAGTGTTGAAGGGCATGTTATGGAGGAGATCTCATTGCATGCCGTGGGCTCTAAGTGAGAAATGAAGGTTTCGTCCGGCTGCAAGACGTAAAAGAAAGCGCTACTTGGGAGGCAACCCAATACACTGAATAAAATAAAGTTGTCCATTGATCTCCGGGAAGTTACAAAAAAAAAAAAAAAAAAAAAAAAAAAAAAAAAAAAAAAAAAACATGGCAGAATGATGGAGCCTTCACAAAGGTTGTTTACGTGAAGCCCCACTACGTGGCACAACTCTAGAAGCGGGAGGCATCGGAGCTAGATCATTCGAGGCCTCAATACTTGGTGGAACGCTGGATGACCCAGGAAAAAGGTGCCTCTGGAGGTAATCCGCAAGCCTTTGACGGTCACTTTGAATTCGACCTTCAGATTCTTGCAGCTCATCAAGCTTCCTCTTCATGCCCGTCGAATAATTGTTCGCAAGCACGTGCAAACTTCTATTCTCGTGCTTAAGCTGTTTGATCTCTTGCTTGAGACTTTCCACCTCTGCCATCAACGATTCAACCTGATGGGAGCGAGCAAGTAGGCGTTGGCCCATGTTGGACACAGAGCCTGCACACTGAACACTGAGAGCGAGGGACTCTTGAACGGCCAACTCATCGGACCGTCCTGAAAGCAGCCTACTATCTTTAGGAGTGAGGAGGTTCCTAGCTACTATCGTAGCTGTTGTTGCATCCGTCATCATAGAGTCTTCACCTGTAAGAGGGCCATTAGAAGATAAAAAAGAAGGGCGCCATACATTACCTTGACGGGGCGCAACCGGATCGCTGCTGAGACTCAAATCTAAGCAAAGGTTAGATGGGTTAGCCATTTTTCAAAGGTGTTCAAAGAGAAGGGTTGGATGGAGTAAAATCTAAAAGGGCCGGAGACGATTTTCAAGAATGGGCAATCTTCAAAGTGTGCATATTGGAGGTGATCGATACCTCTATAAAAAGCCAAGGCGACATGACCACCGATTCAAAAAGCCAGAATTTCCTGCGTAAATTTCGGCGACGCTCTCTCGGCTTTTCAGAAAACGCGTTCGACTTTGTCAAAAGATCTCTGACAAAGTTGAAAACACGTGGAGGTCATCATCGCAACTACACACTTTTGCCGACAAGCGTAAAGTTCGGCGACGCTTTCTCTGCTTTTCAGAAAACACGTTCAACTTTGTCAAAAGATCTCTGACAGAGCCGCATCCGAGGCGCTTGTTCAGAAATCGAAGAGGCGCTTGTTCAGAAATCGAAGGGCCGCTTATTCAAAGATCCAAGAGTCATCACTATTTGAATTTCAAAAAGCCGGATTTGCTGGATCAAAACTTTTGTCGACAAAGGTAAAAGAACAGTACCACCACTTGCTATTGGGAAATCCCTATATATGTCGACCTTCATCTTTTATGGCAAGGCAGACCTGAAGAAAATGCCCAACTCTTCCTCACCTCTAAGGGCGAAAGCAAAGGTATCTCTACATGCTCAGTTTTCTTCTTCCCTTGAGAACACCTATTCAACCATTGATGTACCCCCAAAAGAAGATACCAAATGCCTGGAGAACAGATAAGGCAGGAGGAACTTCTTCAAAAGCAAAAGTATCTCATATCATCAAGGTCGAAAGCAAAGGTATCTCATATCATGCTCTTTCCCTGTCTTTTCCTTTGTCCTTGTTCTTACTCGCATGGCAAAGTGAAAGAAACAATCAGCCGGCACTTGGAGTCAGTCTTCCGATCTGGAACCGACTACCTGGAATCTATTCCCTGGTTGCTTACCTAGCGTTGCTCTCGAGTAGTCATCTTCAACGGTTGATACACTTCCAGAGAAGGGACCACTTCTGCAAGGGGAGCAAGTAAGGCAAGTGAAAATGATACATTGAAGCATGTGGAGACAAGCGCAACAACTGCATATGCTGAGTTATCCTCTAACCCTCTTCAATACGAATTGGAAAGATTGAACAAAGAAACAGATAAGAGGAGTAAGCTCAGACCTTCAGGGGAGACCAAAAGAATCCTCCAGCCCAGTTCAAGAGTCAGCCTATGGAATCACCAAGATCAAAGCCTCAATGCAATCACCAAGGAGAAGATGGAATTTACACTCCATAACCAGATTTGCGTCCCTAAACTCTTCTCTTTGTTAGTTACATTCTGCCATGTTTAGTATGTTTAAGTGCTGTTTGTGTGTTTACTTATGTTTTGTGTGAATCTATGTTTAAAACATTGAGGACAATGTTTGATTTAAGTGTGGGGGGGTAACTAAGTATATATTTGATGCAAATTCGTGGGATTTTATCACCCATAACTTCAAATGTTGTTCCTTACTGTTTTAAGGTGTTTTTAAGTTGTTTTAGAGTGTTTTAGTATGTTTTGTTTTTATAACTCCGAAAATCACATAAAAATTTGAAAAAGTTTGAAAAATACCAAAAAAGAGTGTTTTGAGTCGTTTTTGTGTGTTTATGTCTTAGGGTACCTTCCAACACAATGATAAGGATTTGGTTTGTAATTGCATGACTGTTAAAAAGAGTTATAAACATAGAGAAAAGTTTGATTTACTCTTGGTATATGCTTGGTTATGGTTATAATGTATGACTTCACATGCAATCATAAAAGAAAAATTCGTTTTTGTAACATGCTTGAAGGAAGGAACTCAAACAAACGCTACAACCCTGTGAGACTCGAGCCATTACCTTCTTTAGAGAGTTATATTTTGTGATTCTTTGTTTTCTAAAGTTGTTGCATGATCTCATTATTCCTTGCTTGGTTGCTACTTAGAATGCAATTGTATCATGATAGAACTAAATGCTAGAACTTATATCCGTTTCACTCAAAGCATGACATTGAATTGCATAACATATATCAAGATGAAGTTGTGTAGTTGCCACCATAGCCAAATAGCCTTACTTCCCATATTTCTTATTTGTTGTAAGTTTTAACCCCGTTGAGCCTTGTTTAGCCTTTATTCTTTGTTTACCCACATTATCCTCACCTAGCCTAGTGTAGGACAGTCCACACCCTTGTTCTTAGAAGATAGTGAGCATGACTTAAATGAATTCCTTTTGAGTACATTATGAAAGAAAATGAGTGTGGGGGAGAGAATGTTTTGTTCTTAAGTGTTTATGTATGTTTTGAGAGTCAAAAGAAAAGAAAAAATTGTGAAAAACATATGAAAAAGAAAAACAGAAAAGAAAAGAAAGAAAGAAAGAAAAAAGAGTTTGTTCTCCCTTTTTGTTCAAAAAGTTGAGTTTTCATTCAAAAGTGAATTCTAAGATGATTCAAGTGCTTTGCTCACTATTTCTTTAAGAACCTTTGTTTTCCATATCCCTTCTTTGTTATCCACACACCCTTACCCCATTACAACCCGTGACTTCAATCTTGAGTGTTATGTGTTTCAATTTGTGGAGTTTGAACTTGGTATGAGCATATGGTGTCACTGGTTCTCGCATCTAAGTAGTAGCATTCCATTCATGAGATCATATCTAAACATGCTTATTAACTCCAGAAATTGCTTCCTTTGTGATACATATATGTGAGTGTTCGTTTTTATGTTTACATCAATCTTCTCACATGTAACTAGATTAGGGTGTGTAGTTAGAAAATCTGAGTGAAAATTGAGTGCATATCTTGTAAGGAATTGAGCAAATTCTCTAAGGCATGTTACTACATTCAAATCATGGTTTTAAATGCTTAATTGTGAACTAGTATGTGGTGACTATGAGTAAGAATGTACTTAAGTGTAAAGATGGCTAAAATCTGTGGGAATAATGATTTTTAACTTGTCATGTGCATTGGAAATCCCTGAGACGATTGTTGGAAGGTGTAGGTTGTGTTTTGTTCGTTTTGTTTTGTTTTTGGTTTCTTTTGTTTTGTTTTGCTCGAGGACTAGCAAAAGCTAAGTGTGGGGGAATTTGATAGGAGCATATTCATGCGACTTAAATGGCTTGTTCTCATACATTTACGTTATGTTTCTTTCTTTAGTTATTTTAGTCCTTTATGCTTCTTTTGTGTGTTTTTAGGTTCTAAGGGCAAAGTATGCAAAAGGATGCCTTTTGGAGCAAATTAGATATTGGAATGGATTGCATATGCTTAAAGCCAAGTAGATGGACGAAATTGAAGACCAAAGGAGGCTAGGAATAAATAAAGGGTTGAAGAAATGAAAATGAAGAACAAAGAGTTCACATTCATCACATACACAACCTGCCATCATTCCTACCCATGCCGTGCACTCCCATCCACATTTCTAGCTTTCTTCTTTGAAATTCCACATGCATTCATCATCATTCACCCTAGCTTTAATTCACATGCAAACACATTCATTCCAGCCATGCACATTCAATCACACATCACCCATTCACCCTTTGTCGTGCACTCCCATCCCATTTCAGATTGCATTCCATTCATTCCAGCCAAGCCACATGCACTCCCTTTAATTAATTCAACCTAGCTGTCAAAGCACATGCACATGCACCCATAATCATTCTCACATTCTCTCACATGCATTCCCATTCTCTCCCCAAACACAAACACTTCCAGCTTTGCCGTGCATCACACTTCCATTTTCCATATTTTCCCCCATCCTGGCAGCAACACATCCACTCAATTGCAGCACATCCATTCACACCAAATGATGGCAGTCACATTCTCTCCTAGCTGTCATATTCCCTCTCCCATCCATTCATCTCCCTATAAAAACCATACACACTTCACACAACATTCATTCACTCTTCCATATTCAGAAATTCACCAAAAACCCCCCTTTGCCGTGCAAATCCATCCATTCCCTACCAATCCAAACACCATCACTTCCTTCACCATTCCACAAAACCTATCATTCTACATCATCCATAATCCCCAAAACTCACCTTAGACCTTGTGCTACAACAAAGAGGAAGAGAAGCGGGCCTAAACGTTCATACAATTCAAGTTTGAGTTGTTGGAATGTTTAGGTGTTTCTTTTCCTTTGAATTCAATGTTTAATTTCAATTCTCTTTGTTTTGTACGTATGAGGAACTAAACCCCCATTGGCTAGGGGGGGATTCGAAATATATGTTTATGCTTGCATTATGATTTGATTACTTCTAATTGCGTTTCATAAGTTGTGGATTCAATTTGTTTAACTGTTTGATTGATAACTTATTTATGTATGTTTATTGAGAGTGCATGCTTAATTTTCATGCATGAATATGACGCTAGAATATAAGTGAGTTTCACCTAATAGTTACGAACTTATATTCACAAGCAGTGGAGGTTGCTTATAAACAATCGCGTTAAACGAATTCTTGGCATAAGTTTCATGCGTATTCCATAGTTATGAATGCCCAGTCGATGTTTATGATTTCCGTTGAACTTAATGATCTTTGTTGAATGTCTCTATCATGCGTATTCCATAGTTAGGGACTTTGATTAGGAATAATTTGGTTGTAATGCGTTTTCCATTCAATCCAATGAATCTAGGGAAATCTGAAAGTTAATTTAAGCGGATCTAATTAACTTGGAGCATTGAGAATTCATGGTTTATTGAAAAGCAATTGGAAATCTTTTTATATACAAGTATAACATGTGTGGAGATGAACCCCTTGGCTAGCATCCATCCATTCAATTCTATCACAAATTCATATTTACATTCTGCCTAGTTTATTAACTTGTTTCGTTATTTCAATTTTCGTCAAATCAAAACCCCCCTTTACTTTCTTGTTCTTTAGTGTTTAGAATCTGTTTAGTTTATGTTTTAAAGTGTTTTGAATCAAGCCATAATCTTAAATTCATCCAAATTGGGTTTAAGGTCAGAAACTGCCTAGTTAGTGTTTTTAGTCAGTTTTGAGTCTTTTGAACTTGTTTTGAGTCTTTTGGTTTGTCTTAGTGTTTTAAAGTTTAGTTTTGCATTCTTTGAGTCTAGTATAGTGTTTTATATTGTGTTTTTACGTTTTTGAGTCAAATCCAAGTGATTAACAATCCCTCCTAATCCCCGGTCCAGAACGATCCCTACTTACATACTTACTACAATTTGACAAAAAGAGGGTTTAATTTGTGTGCGTTTAATTCCCGCATCAGTAGGAAACACTAATTCTTTATAGAGAAGTCTTTCTTTCATCCTCATCCTTCCAATAATATTCCTTAACTCTTGCAAAACCACCAAACCATTAGAAACCCTAGATTAGCTACTTTGATACCATATAGCCAAAAACAACCTCTCTATCTCATGGCAAACTAGTGAGCTTTTAGTTTCCACACCATACATCATTCATGGAAATCATAACTTATTGTGATTACTCAGTTGTTTCCAGTGTTTGTTAGTTTAACAAATACTCCTCAAAGCCCCCAGAATCAGCGCAAGAAACACTCATAAGCACCTAGGGAAATACTCGTTAGTGTCGAGGAAAACACTGCATCAACGCCAATGGAAAACACTCGTCAGCGTCTAGGGCAACACTCGTCAGCACCCAAGGAAACACTCCGTCAGCGCCCAAGGAAAGACTTAGCACCTAGGGAAGCATTTCATCAGCACAGCATCGATGAGTTGTTGGAAGAAGAATAAAGCATTCCTTAAGACTTGGTTTTCCTTGGTGATACTTTGCGCGTAGTCGTCTCTAACTCAAAAACGGGGGACATGAAGGCTTTGACTCATTTCTTTATAACACAAGACCATCAAAGTCTCTATGGTTCTCATATACTACATATGAATAACATATTCAAATTTCATGTCTCTCCTCTTTCGGTTACAATAAACTTCCCCATCTCTGGGGAAATGAAGTTTTTTCCTCCTTCTCTGCTGATGACGATGTTCACGTTTCTTTTCTATATATTTTTCAAGTTTCTCCATGTCTTTTCCTCTAGGCATTTCCCAACAGTAGTATTCAATATGTCAAGTGAGGGGTTCAATGTAGCCATTAGTGTTTTTCTTTTGCGGTCCTCAACCATGGTTTGAATATTTTCATTATGGTTCGTACCATCTGGTTTGTTTTTGTAGTCATCAACAAGTTCATTCTTCCTTTAAATTGCGTTGTTCATCACCAACACGTCCCACTTCCATAATGAGACCAACATTTTTTTTTTCAAAGGTGAAGACCCATCACACTTCTCTTTTGAGTGGTTTGTTGGTGTCCTTTTGACCAAAGATTCACATTCATAATCTTCTAATACCCCATTCTTTCATGTTATTTTTTAGTCCTCTTACCATGGATTTGTGGTGGCACCCCAATTTCAGCATCACCATTACGTAGTCTCGCAATTTCCTTTCTCAAAGCGTGGTTCTCAACCTCAAGTACATTTTTTTTTTTTCAAACCGTACCTTTTTCAAGGCACTTTTAGCAATGTTGACTGATTCATTCAACAAAATCAGCAATTACTTCAATAACTTCACACCTGATATTCAACTTGGACAACTCCATTCTCAATTTTTCGTTCGCCTTTTGCAAATTTTCCATGTTGCTGACCATTAACAATTGTTAGTCTTCTTCATTTACATTGTTTTCAAAACTTTGGGATGGTACTAATGTCTAATTGGGAAATCACGTGGACCGATCTTGCCTGATATAGAACTTCTCATACTACCACGTGCTTTGTTTTTAGATGTATAATATGGTATGACTTCAACAATGACTCTTTCATTCCCATTGCAATCCATTCGCTGATGATACTATTTTTTTCGTCTTTTGGTCCATCCATGATGTGACATCAAATGTCATTTTTTTGTGAGAGGTCCAATATTGAGTACCAATTCATTTGAGGTATGAAGTCAATGTGTTGTTACATATTTCGGTGTTTCTGGTACTATATTTACTTCTTCACTTGCTTCTTCATATGGTTGCAATACAAGTTAAAAATAGTATATGAACTATTGCTTATTTGTAAATTAATACTGTTGACATATGACCTAATGATTTGACAAATTAAAAACAAGTTTTTAGCTATTGTACCTCCATTGTTCATGGGTCAACCTTATCCAAGAATGTAGTGATGTCAAATTCCATCAAACGAACCTTGGGCCATGTTTTCCCTTCCATGAATTGGGCTAATGTGGGTCTTCTCACACAACCAATATTTGCATAAACAAAATATAAATAAATCAACCAATCAAAGTAATTGAAACATAGAAATGTTGACACAAAGAACTTACAAGTAGAGTTGCAACACAACCGGTTGCATGGTTGCTCTTCTTTGCAAGAGATTTATCTAAAAAATCTGCAATTGCATTGGACCACGCATATTCCTTCATTTTATTTATATCTTCATAGTAGGTCACAAGTTTCCAAGATATTATGGTGTTTGTGTTGCAGAATAGGAGAGTTACACAAAAGTAAATACACACGAGACGAACAAAGTCTTTGGGATCATATTTGGAGATGCCTTTGCAAGCTTCAATCATCATGCTCTCCACAACAGTCTTGGTTAACCTTTCAAGGTTGCCAAAATTTCTTTTCATGAATTTCGTCCTAGGTCCTGACAATGGGGTTCCATGGTCAATTGCTTTGCCTCCTTCTGTTTATCCAATAATGGCAGCAATATCTACAGCTGCTATCGTCAAACGCTTACCACCTATATCAAAGCAATTAAGATTCTTATTGTATGTCTCTAGTATATCAATAACATCATATATAGTCGTTCTTCCATGCACCAGTTGTCACAACGCCCTCTTTGTATGTCCTGAACAAAGCCCAAACAAGTGTCCTCCCCATAAGTTCTAAGTGGATAAGTTTGGTATGATTTTGAAAGAGCAAGTAAAGGCAAAGGCACTACCATATCTACAGCAAGAACGTAGGTTTTTAGCTATGGCCTAGCAGAAGAAAATTTTGGATAGACAGCTGAACATGTTGGTTATGAGGCCTCAACAATTCCCCAGTAAGTACTCTTGGTAATTTTGGAGTGAATTAATGGGACACCAAGGTACTTGCAGTAATTGGATTGGAAGGAAATGGAGGGCTTCGATCCATTGTGATTAGGTTCCTTGGTGTGGAGAGATTTGGTAGGCTTCTGCGAAGGACCCCATGTTAGACCTGTATTGTAGGAATAAACTAGAAAATACACTCGCGCATTGCTGTAAGAATTAGCTGTTTCAGGCGTAATCGGATGAATAAAACACATTCAAGTTTAAACTCAACACAATTATGAATAAACAGAGGGATACATGAGTAAATAAGGTCGATAAGATAAGTAGTTTTGCTTTTATATATATTCAAGTGAGCTGTCATATAAACACATTGTATAATGAGTGGGAAGAAACTGAACGTCTTTGATTAGAAAGAGATGGTTTCCGAAAAAGTAGACATGTAGTTGACACATATAATATGTGTCCTGCAGTATAGGCGACCATTTCAACAGGAAATTAAAAACAGAAAATGTTGAGGACTTGTTCAAGTAGCTAATTTTGTAGCCACAACTGTTCAAAGGCAAAAATAAGCAGAAGGTTTGTTTCTATACAAAACTGAAGAAATAGAAGCAAGTTGCAATTTACACATATTTTGCCCCTGTAGTTAAGACAGCAAAATATATGCCCTGCAACCTACATACCTCGTTTAGCAGTTAGCAAAACACAGAAAAAGCGGTGTTTGAGCAAGTAAGTCGTTAAGCATAGATGTTCAAACAAAAAAAATATGCAGCATGGTGTGCAACATTCGATCATGGAGAGCGTGGATGTTCACTTTTTCTGAGACCGGACATCTTCGACACTATAGCAAAAAACATAAATCATAATGTAACAAAGGCAACTATTATGGACGCTATTCAAGCATGCGTGCAAAAAAAACAAATTGTAATTTACCTATCTTTGTTTTTTTTTTTTTGGGCTAAGTTTTTGTCCTGATGGCTTCAATTGGAACTTTGTCGGCAAGTTTGATCTTAGGGACAACCAGATTGTGGAATTCTGTAGCAATTTTGTCAGAATCAATTGTGACTGTTTGTTTGGTGCGAGGTTTTTTGCTGTGAATGAAGGAGTGTAGCCTAATTGTTGATTCAATTATAATATCTGAAAACATCTCAAGTCAAGCCACCTAATTTTGGCATTTGGGTGAGAGGGGGATGCTAATGTATATTTCGAAAAGAACATCATGTTTTTCAGTCATTTTCATGGTTCTTACCAAAATTAAAATCTAGAGACGGTGAGGGTGAGGGATTAAGACAGTCATGAAATTAACAAATATTATATATAATTCCATATTCTAAAATAAGTATCACAATGTCAAAAGTAAAAACATGAAAAAAAATAAGAAATTTGATATTGTAGTTAAAGATCCATATAAATAATCTACAACTAAAAATCTAGATATTTATATAGGAGATCTATTTCCATCCTCTTCCATCCATTCCTCTCACATATTATTTTTTGTCTTATTATCTCTATAAAAAAAAATCAATATAAGATGTTGACGTGATTTAACCGTGATCGTTCAAATAGAATAAGATTGAAGGGTAGAGAGATTAGAAGGGTAGAGAATCCTGTTTTATTTATACATACTAAAGGCCAGCAAAAAGTTAATGTTCATCATGTGAGAGGGGCTACTTATTAGCAGTGAAATAGCGATTCTGCCCCTCTATTTTCAGCTTTCTTTCTTTGTTGCACAGTAAAATTACGTGTGTGTCCTCTTTTGTTTGTGCTGTTCAGCCTTCCGGCCCTTCCCATTCTTTTCCCTCATTGGTACCCATCCTTTTCGATCTCTATCTCGCAGAAGCCTTTCTTCCTTGTGAAAGTGTTGCTCATCGTGGAAGGAGAGAAGGATGAAAAATGGGGCTCTTCCATTTGCTTCCAGAACAGATTTCTCAAGCTCTCTCACTTAAGCCGCGAACTCCTGGCCTCCGTAAGAAGGTCTCTATATTTTTCTCACTTTTTTTCAATTCGTGATCGAATTTTCTTTGCATGAATCCCGTTTCGTAAAAATTTTATACCCAGAAAAGCTTGGCTCCCGTTCTGATTTGAGGAGATTTTAAACCCATAAAAGCTTGGGTTTCCAGGTGAGTTTTCCGACATATTTGCTTTGGGTTTGGTTTTTGGGGTCAGTCATGAACTCAAATTTGCTTCAACCTTTTGAACTTAGGGTTAATTTTTTATTAATGAATTAATTAATTTTTTCTGAAGAAATTTAGAGATAAGCTATTCAAGTTGGAGACTTTGAGTTCAGATTTCTTCAAATTCAGCAGACCCATTTGTTGCCCCTCTCTCTCCTCTCTTTCTCTCTCTTAATCTCAATGATATTTCTCTCTCTTAAATTCAATATTATTTATTAGTTGAACTTGACGCATCTTTTGCATGATTAATTTGGTTGATGGTGAGAGGAGGTGTATTATTTGCATGATTTTTTGTTTTTTGTTTTTTTTTTTTTTTTTTAAGAAAAATATATGTGCAGTTTTCTTGGACTTGATTAGCTTAAGAAAATGATGCTGGTAGAACTTTCTCATTTTAATTTCTTTTAATTCAACCTTCATTTTCTGAAGCTAAATACGTGAAACCAATTATGGTGTTTTTAAAGCTACAATTTTTTAATTTAATCAGTTTTTCAAATTCTAAATTTCTTGGAGGCCATAAAAATTTAATGCACAACTGCTTCTTTCATATGCAGCTTTGAAGAAGAAGATAACTTCTTTCACTGCAAGGACTTTAGACCTCTGATCTTCTGGCCTTCACGCAATCTAGATCTTCACCGTCAATCTCACTTGGGTGAGATTGTTTTTCGGATATGTTCTTGCTTTGGCATGGATATTTCCTCTTCATTTTAATTAAATCTATAGATGTTTTGAAACACTGCCTACCTATCATATCTACTGTTATTTATTTATCATCCTACTCTTTTCTTATATTATCATTTCATAATTTCTTCCTTTTTTTATTACTTTGTTAGGCTCTGCATTTTGTGAAGACAACTTCGTCGCTAAGATTAAAATAGAGATTGTAGTGAGCAAAGACCGGGTATGAAGAGTCTGAGTTATAATTTTAGTTCTTAATGCATTCTTTTTGAAGTATTGATGCTCAGGGAAGAAGGGTTGAAAATCACAGATTGAATCCTGCTCTCATCACTACTTAGGTTGAAGCTGTGGTTAACAAAATAATTGAAGCAGCCAGGACTGGAGAAATATTATTATTTTGTGTTGAAAATGATGTATACTGACTGAATTCAAACTATGACATCTTTATAAGTTAGCTTATTTTTAGACAATTGTTTAATGGCTTTGTACCTTTCCATTTTGTCACCTTTTGATGTTCTAAGAGATACATATACCCCTCCAGAGAGAATCAGATTCATTAGTTTACATTATATGTCATGTTTGTTAAGTGAGATACCACAGCCATCTAAAAGTTTTAGTCCACCATGTTATGTTTGTTAATAGGAACCCAGAAGAGTCCCGAATTCAGTTTCCACTCTGACTGAAGATGGAACTTGGTGCTATTAAGCTATCATCCTCAGCTTCAGAATTCAGGTAGCCCATGAGTTTTACATTGCTGCTTTCGTTTTATCTACTAATTATTGTTCTATGAATTGTGTTCTTCAGTTAAAATAATGATGCATCCTCCTTTTCCCATCTCCTTCGTTTTTTCATTTAGATTTTTCTGTTTGTGTATTATAATTTTTTTAGAATTTCTGTTACTATGCACTTATCAAGAAAGTCAAATCTCATGTGATTTGTACATCCACATTCCTTACAATTTGCATCTCATTATATGCAATCTGTTGGTGATCAATTCAATTCTCATCTTGAAGCTGTTCTGGATCTGAAGATGTTGAACTTGATTGACGGAAAAGGTGATGTCAGGCCTTGTCCATGTAAGGAGTTGCAAAACACCAACCAATGATATGAACATGGTAGGGTCTTGAAGCAATTCACCATTGTAAGGAGCAAGTTTAGAAGCACATGAAGGCGATGCACATGGTTTGGAATCTAGCATGTTGGCTTTTGTTAGGAGATCCTCGACATACTTGGTTTGAACCAAGAAGAGCGTGTCTGCCGATGAGCTTGAATACCAAGAAAAAAGTGCAATGGACCAAGATTCTTCATAGCAAACTGAGTACTGAGCTTGTTGATAAAAAATTCACAATGAGAAGAAGAGTTACCTATAATCAGAATATCATCAGCATAAACAAGTATAAAAGTGAGTGAGTGATCAACCTTGATAAAGAGTGAAGGATCTGCTATAGAGGAACGGAATCTGAGAGCTACAAGACTACGATAGAGCTCCTCATACCAAGCTTGCGGGGTTGTTTGAAACCATATATAGACTTGTGAAGCTTGCACACAAAATGAGGTCTGGGAGGATCTATGAAGTGTGCCATGAAGGAAGGCATTGGAGACATCCAATCGAGTAATCTGCCAATTGAATTGGATAGCTAGAGATAAAACGAGTCTAATAGTTGTTGATTTAGCGACTGGACTGAATGTTTCATGGTAGTCAATACCATGTTGTTGAAGAAACCCTTTAGCAACAAGTCGTGCTTTATATCGATCCAAACTGCTATCTGCCTTGTATTTAACTCAATACACCCATTTAGATCCAATAATGTTGTGAGAATGAGGTGGCGGGACAAGTGTCCAAGTGGGAAAAATTTCAACGATTAGGAGCGTACAAGAAATTCAACGTAGCAAAAAATTCCCAAAAAAATGCGAGAGCTTTCTTCAAGTATTTGAATCAAGCTCTCAATGAAACCAACAATTTGGGGTAGCAAAAATCTGCCGTCTTCAGTCTTGATGAATTTATACTGACAAAACAATCAACACTTTTGATCACAGACCAAAGCTCATGCCTCACGAGGTTGGGGGGTTTGGCTAATAAATCTTCGATGCCTAAGTTAGTTTTTTTAAAAGGAGTAAGTGTTTAGAACTTGTATGCGTAGAAAAAAACTTACCAAAATTTGGTGAAGATTAAGGTATTTATAAGAGCAGTTCCATCGGGAGGTGGAATAGCCCAGCACCCTGTCCAAGTGCTCCAGCCTGCAAAACAGCCTGGCACGTAGTCCAAGCCAGGCAACAGACTAGCCCATTTCGAACAAACCCAAAAGCCGGCCTATTTGGCTGGCGCGTGCATAACACTCGCGACTGGGCGCGAGTAGGAGACAAGGGTGCAGGTGGCGGGGCCTGCTTGCCAGCCCACTTGTGTTTACCCAGATGAGGGCTACGTGGCCCTCCTCAAAGTTGTTGGATTTCCAACGGCTAGTTTTTGTGGGCCGTTGGATTTCCAACAGTAAAAAAGAATTTAAATTTGACTTTTAAAATGGACCGTCCGATCATAGATCAATAGTCCATGTTTTTTTCACCAAAAAAAAAAAATAAAACAAAAAAAAAAAATGTCCAACGGTCAGAATTTTGACCGTTGGCCGCGTGGCAGCTCGTTGGCTGTTGGATTTGAATATTTTTCAAATCCAACGGTCCAGATTAATTAACAACATTAAAATTTATTAAAAATTAATTAAAAATTATGATTTTTTTTTTTTTTAAATACAGAAAAATTTTAAAAAATTAATTTTTTTCCTATAAATACCTAACCCTCATCTTCCACCTTACACCACTTTTCAATATTTTCTACACTTTCTACACTTTCTACATTTAAACAGGAAGTGACACGCGGCTTGTCGGGATTAGTTGAAAATCTTAGTGGAAATCTATTCACAACATAGTACGTTCGGATAATGACACGTGGCGTGACGAGATTGGTTAAAAATCCTATCCAAAATTAAAACTATTTTTTAAATTTATTATTTTATAAAAAAAATTATTTAATATTTTAAATGGACTGAATGCCAGCACATTTTGTAAGGATGGAGATCGTTTGTGCCAGCGTATTTTTAGATTGGGTGCCAACACATTTTTTTAGGGGTGGAGATGCGTTGACCTATTACTGTTCATTATGGTTTATTACTGTTCATTGAATGGATAAATGGGCTGGGTGCTAGCGTAAAGTCTTTACGGATGAAAGTTGCTCTAAGAGGAGTGGCCTGCTATAAGGTTATGATTTTGTCCTACACACGGGGGTATACTTGCCATTTCACGAACCACCGTCTTCTCGCAATTTCACAAACCTCTACCATTGCCAATGACTTCTCTAACCTAAATCAAGCGTGCTGCTGCAACCAAGAACACGAAGTTGGTCTCAGCTGATTTCTGTAATCGGAATCGCCGACGATTCCGGTGATGTCTGGCCTCGATATTGGTCTCAAATGACTCATCATCACCCGAGGATCCTTCTAGGCCCATTGCATGTGAAGATCTTATTCAAATTTGTGATTTAATATAATTGAATTTTAGTAAATTTTTCATGATTTTGTAAAAAAAATTCGTTTAAATTTCTGACCTTTGGAGGGTTCTTCATTAAACTTACGGGTTTTTTTTTCTTCTAGATTTTGTAGAATACTTGGATTAAATTTGTGAGTTTGGTAGTATTTTTTCTGTGCATTTTTGGTGAACTTGGTTGTGGGTTTTGATGTTTGTCTGCAGCAGGGAAAGGGACGAAAATCATTCCACGCTTTCCAACAGTTCCTGACTCTGATTGTGCACTGCCAACTCACGAACCAAGTGCTATTTCAGCACTTGCAGGAGATGAACCAAGCGAGATGGTATAGTTTTCTGTAATTTTTACCATTGCTGTGTGTAAATGACCAAATCGAAATGTCTTTGAGCTCCTTACAAATTCAATTTCCTGACTGATTTTCCTTTTTTCAATTTGAATTCAACTCTGTCCGATCATATTTTCTTACATGGTTAGCATTAGAAACCACTACTCCCCAATTCCAAAAAGTTAAATAAAATAGATCAACCCTCCTTCAGTTTTTCCTCTTTGTTACAAACAAGTGTATTGCCATCTGCATCGAATATGTGTAATTTGGTTGTGATGCGGAAGCTTGAGAGGTCCTCTAGAAATGCAGCACTATCTAATTTAGTTGATTCAATCAAAGCATAAAAGCAAACAACTCACATACAGAAATTATATCAAGCAACTGGCTTTTCAATCAAAAGTTAACACAGCTAAATGTTAACCTAAAACCCTCTCATATATGGCTACATTGATGTCAACAACCTTTTAGTTTGTTAGTCTTCACCGGTTCAGTGGCATCTTTGTAAAGATCGTCCTTATGAACCCGGTCTTCTCCAGAGGGTCTGCTCGGTTGATTGGTAGAATAAGGTCCCAATATCTCTACCTTCATTTATATATATATGGATAGCTGCTTCGATGTTCACTTGGTGTACATATTTTACACACAAAGCACTTTTGAAAGTTTACTGTTATTAATGTGAGTTGGTTTGTTCTTTTTTACTATTAAACTAATTTGTGGACCCTAATTTCTACGAGAGCATCTCATTGTCGTGGAAAAAAATAAATCATGAAATTAAAGAGGAGGGCTTGATCATAACTCTTTAATTTACATGAACAACCTTTACATTTCTGCTAAATATTAGTTGGTGTTGGACCTGTTATTACACGTAACGTGTGATATTCTTTTGTTTGCTAAAAAGAAAGTGATTCATTATATATGCATGGTGTGTGTGAGTTAGTACAGAGCTAATAGGTGAATCTACATAGAAGAGCATTTATATACCTGCTGCTTGATGTGGAATTTTGCTTTCTTTTTTTTAGCAATAACACTTACAATCTTGGATTCTATTACACCGAAAGCAGATCAAGTTTTAGAGTGAAATTTATCATGATTTTGTAATTTTATTGGTGTGAATTATCCTGGACAAACACCATGATGTCTTTGCTAATGAGTAGTCTACAGGGTCCTTTGGTCCGAAAGAGTTTCAGCAGCTAGGCAGTTACAACGGTCGTTGAGTACTTCCATGTGCCTCCTTATGCTGGGATTTTGTTAGACTCGTATCCCAGGTGTGTATTTTATCTTCATATATTTCGTAGTCTTATTTAGTTTGATACATAATCAGCTAGAAACACATTCAGTTGGGCGAATTCTGCATTGTGACATACATGACATTGGAGTTATGCTCTGTTTGTGATTAAGGATGGTTATGTTTTCTCATATTTACATTAATACTGTGAAATGTTGAGTAAAAATCAATTTAGGGGAACTATATACTGGTAGAGATGTGCATATCAATCCTGCCTAAAGTAAAATTTAGAAATCTGGCATAGTGAAAATCTAATAGAGAATATGAGAAACCCTACTTAGTTTTATGAATTTGTTTTGGTGCCTACAAATGAAATCTGGCATAGTGAAAGTTTGCTTACTGAAATTATAACAAATTTTCCTTCATCTTTAGATTTTCATTCAATTCAATTCTATTGCAATTTAGTGTGATTCAATTCATAAGTGATCAAATTCTGTTTTTAATTCCTTCTTCTTTTGATTTTCAGTTCAACGTTGTCGTACAAAATGAAGGAGACATCATTAACGGAGTTATGGATTTTGGTGTCTTTAGTGAAACAAAACTGGATCGTTTTAACTTTGTATAGTTGCAAGCATAAAAAAAATCTCTGGGATAGAGCCATAGCTTTTGAAAAAGGGTCCTTAAGGATGGCGTACCAACCTTCCCAATTTTTTTCATGTAATATATGAATGTAAATAGCACTTCCTTAACACATGGATGTAATATATGTATATAAATACCACTCTGTGGCACATATATTTTTCCAGACTTCTACGTATTCAATAATGTTTTCAAACCCCACAACAACGTGGGGGTACCCTTGCTAGTTTTGTACAAAACATCATTTTACGCAAATCTGTTGTTTCAACTACATGCTCAAATTAAGCATAAGTTGAGAACGTGGCTTTTAAGAAAGGAAAATGATAAACACATACTTTTTTTTCCCGTTATACACCTATGTTTAATCATGTTGATTGTTTTTATTGATTTATTCAACTCGTTGTTTAGAAATAAAGAAGGATGTGTGATAAACTAATTAAAAAAGGTGTGAAATCCAGTTTCCTTAAGAAACCAAGAGAAATGTAACAGGAGAAAACGAGACACTTCACAGTTTCATTATGCACTCTTTGTTAAAAAAAAAGAAAAATAAAAAAGATGTTTTTAGTCAAAATGGTCTCCGAGATTTGCATAATGCATCGATTTGGTTTCTGAAATTTAAAATCAATAGAAGTGGTTCCTGAGATTGTCCATCATCCATCATTTTTTATCATTCTGTTAAAAAGCTTCGTTAAATTGAGGGTATTTTAATCAAATTAAATTCTCCACTTGCTTTTTCACCCTCTTCTCTCATTTCCCTCACATGTTGCTGATTTTGGCAGTGAAATCAAATCTTCACCCATTATTAAAAACAATTTGGCGCCAAATTCAAGTAAATCATCACAAATGATCCCCGACTTTTTCCCTTTCGTTAATTTTTGGAAAAAAAAACTGCACAATTTGCACACTTGAATATAAATGAAATGGATGGTTCAGAGTATGGTATATCTACAGACAAGGCTAAATCAATAGAATTACCGAAAAGGGATACCACGTTCCATTACATGAGATTTTCAACATGACCATCATTATAACTTGCAAAATATCCAAAAGCAAAATATTCAAATGTTCAACATCAACAAAAAAAAATATCCCACATGTTTAACACCAAGATCAAACTCTAAATGTTCTACTGCAAAATCAATATTCAACTGTTCTAATTCACAAAAAGAAGAAAATAAATGGTTGTAGCTTGTTTTCTTCTATTTTTGCAGTGACATCCAAACTACAAACTCCCTCCATACTCAAGGCTTCTAGGGCTTGCCTCTCTTTGTAGGTAATTTGTACCTTTTGTTGGTAGATTGTGATTGTGGTGACACTACTTGGAAAGTGACACCAATGCAGCCTTGTACCTATTAGTCACCCTATAAAATCCAAATCATACTCCTTTTAACACAATTTACACAAATTATTATTGCAAAAAAAAAAGGTAAAGAATAAACAATACAAAAACTAAAGAACTGCATCCAAAAAAAAAAAAAAAAAAACTGAAGGACTATTGAATGTACCATTTAAACTTGTGGAGTAGGCTGTGAGTTAGATACTACTATTCTTATGCCTCTCCCTCTTCCCATGCCTCTGCCCCTTCCCACCAACTTTATCAACCAATTTAATGAACTTCACTTTCATTATCAAAAACTACAATTTAAGAACAAAAATACAATATAAAACAAATTATACCTCTAGTATAGATGTCACGCCCCGATCCCGATACGTCCAGGATCGACACATGATGTCACCAAGTATCTGTATCTCTAACATACCCCGCCTCCAAGATATGTGCAAACACAATTCACGATCCAACTACATAGTAATTTTTCCTACACTTTATGGCTGCATCTAAGCTCCTCATTAGACTACCTACGTACCCTACATAGGGATCAAGCCATTCGTAGTTCATTATTTCACTACACTCGAATATTCATCACATAAACCGTTATGTCCGAACAATATACCACAATGCATATCATGCAATATTTCAAAGAACAAACGACTAAGCACAATCATATTCCCTAGCCATATTTATCAACAAGTTTAATCATAACAATAACAATGATATCCAACATAACAATCCCACATGACTATTAACATTTCCACATCATCCATCACAAAAATCATCATGTTTCCCACATAAAATCACAATTCATAGCATGTAACATATTAAAGAATTAACAATGAACAATATTATTCTCCAGAAACATTGATCAACTAAAATAATTATACTAATAACAATCATATCCAACGCCATTCCACAATCCCGTCAATTAATTCATTCATGAATCAAGGATGCATGATCTTAGCATTTAATTACGTTAATCAATCATTACGATAACATATCATTTCACGAATTTAATTAAAGAACTCTATATAATTCTCTACTTGGGTTATGAGTAACAACATGGCAAATCTAATTTATATTCACAAGGTCTAATGTGGATAATTCCTATTCACTTGAATCTAGGGTTCCAGACTAGTCCTTTTGGAAATGTTCAAGAGTAAGGATTCTGGACCACTCAATAAAATCCAACATCGGGTTCCGGACCACCCAACGGAACCAAAATACCAAACGGTTTCTTGTAATCTACCCAGACCTGTCATATGTAAAATCGGTGCCTACTTCAAGGGAATGGTGCACTAGCAAATCAGAACTCGGTTAAGCTACCAAGCTCAAGTGAGTGACAATAATACAAATATGTGATATTCAATAAAAACAGACCATCAATCGCAATCTATAAACATCGAGTATAGAATCATGCTTTATGCAATCATAATCAAGTCACTGAAAACTCCGAAGGAGTCACCCAGACATCCAACGGCTTTTCCCATTCAAACCACCAAGATTACCAAAAATCATCGTTCATATGTGCATTAAAAGTTATGGCTAGAGTGACGCAGTTCGGCCGAAGCCTACATAAGTAACCAAACAGGAAGTGGCCCCCCAAAGCGGATTAACCAAGCAGAGCCACCCCTGAGAAAGTAACCAAGTAGGCAGTGACCCCCCAACTTGGATTAACCAAGCAGAGTCACTCCTGCAACTATTAGGAAGTGATCACCCAATGCGAATTAACCAAGCATGATCACTCCTAAGCATACATGGCCATAAGGATCGCCCAATGCGGATTAACTAAGCGCGATCCATATATAGTATCGTCCCCTAATGCGGATTAACCAAGCAGGACCACTAGTGACCCCCCAATGCAGATTAACCAAGCAGGGTCAAGATAATCAGGTAGGTAGTGACCCCCCAACGCGGATTAACTAAGCATGATCACCCCTAAATATAAATGGCCATAAGGATCGCCCAACGCGGATTAACCAAGCGCGATCCATATATATTATGGTCCTCCAATGCGGATTAACCAAGGACCACTAGTGACCCCCCCAATGCAGATTAACCAAGCAGTGTCATAGTCCCCTACTAGCCCTCAATTTATAAAACATTTCAATACGCAATTCGAATTATTTTTTCACAAATATTACCAATCCATAAATCAAATCACATTTAATAAAAATAGATCGATGGCCAATTATAAAATAATCACATTTTAACAGAAAACACATTTATAAATAAAAGGATAAATTAGAATTAGATGCCTCATTTTAGATTTTTCTAAATTAAACATCTGTTACTTTTCAACTTTTGATTAAAGTGCTTTTACTTTTAATTAAACTTTATATTCCAGGTATAGTCTTAATTTAAGTATTTTATAAATTCTTTTAAATCCATTTCTATGTAAAAAAAAAAAAAAAATGCACTCAATAATATTCATTAATTTATTGCTATTTTTATGGAATCTCATCCCTTCCTCAATTTAAGGATTCAATTATATCTACTCGGGTTCAAGATTAATTGGATAAAATATAGTTTTTCCAATTTCCAACTCAACATTTTATATAGATTATTAAAAAAAAAAAAAAAAAAAAAAAAAAAACAAGAGTTCGTTTATAATTAAAATTGAAATGTAGACTAGACTGCCTAATTTCATGCAACTAAAAATAAATTTGAATTTTTTAACTATTACTTATTGTAGAAACGTGAACTAAGAGTTTTCACATTTTTATTTTTATCTAAAATGAGCCCTTATTCCAATAATTAATTATTAAGAGTTGACAAAATATTTTTTAGTGCAATGTTTTAATGTGAAAAGTTATATTTTTTTTTTGGGTTACACAACTTACACATAACGTACCATAAGTTTTGTATGTACCAAAATAAGGATAATACAACGTAGTAATAACTTGGTACGTACTAAATAAAGAATTGCATAACGTACCAAAAGCAATATTTTATAACGTAATACTAATACGTACCTAGATTAAATTTATATAATGTACCAAATGATTGGTACGTTATATTTAATATATATGTTTGGTACATTATATTTAATATATGTGCATGTTATATTTCATAATTGTATGTTAATAGGATGTTTATGTGTTTTTAGAATTTAAAGCAACAAATTATTTGAATAAGAAAAATTCATTTTGAACGAATTATGTTAAGATAAGATAGGATGTTTGTGGTGATTTTAGAATATGTGTGATATTATTTTCTGAACTAGTTGGTTAATTAAATACAATAAAAATCATAATTTTTAATTAAAAATTAGTAGAAGAATGTTTGATCAAAAGTTTAAGAGTTATAGATGTTTGATTAAAAAAATTCAAATTTGAGGCATCTATATCAAAATGCCCCTTTATAAAATCAAGTCATATCCACAAAGGATATTAATATAAAGAATCGGGTAATCACCATATCACATATATTAAAGTCACTCACCGAGACAAGTCTGCAAGGCTTCACGGAGTCTCTAGTAATACTGATTTTAGTAATTCAAATGGTTCAAGACCTGTTGACCAAAAGTCAACAGTGTATCAATTTAATCCGGAAGATCCACACATCATAATCTAGATCCATAACTTCCTAAGGTCCACATTATGCTCAAGGAACAACATACTAAAATCTCATCGCGATACAAGGGTCGGATCTCCGCCAATTGCCAAAAATAGGTGGCGGTGAACAATTAATTTTACTAACTTAGAAATCTAATTCGGGAAGATCCGTAAGCCGGATTCCCAATCCGTCAGTTCCAGTTATCCTCAAATATTATTTTCTATAATACATTAAATTTTTATGACGATCCAACGGTCGGATTGTTGATTCATACAATGGTCAAGTGATGTACCGTAATGAAACTAAGTTCAAACGATCAAACCACGTCATACGGATATCAATTATGAAATCAGAGCATCTAATTGAACTTAGAAAGACATTGTTGGCCCAGTGGCCATGCGCCACCGAGGGTGGTGGTCGGCCTTCTTGACTCGCCGGAAAATTCAACTATTTAAAAAAATTAGGGTAAAGTACAAAAAACTATCTCAACTATTGGTGTCACAACACTTTCATATCTCATCTTTTAAAATTGACAATGTCATACCTCATCTTTAGAATTTGGTCCAATGTTATACCTTCCGTTACTTGGCCGCTTACTTTTCAGTTAAATGCTGACGTGACTTGATTCGAGGCCCACTTTCTATTAAAAAATTAATAAAATATTACTAAAAACTTAAAAAAAAATTATTTAATATTTTTTAAAATAATAAAGAAAAGTAAAAAAAAAAAATCCAACCCAACCTCTATTCGTCCCTTCCCAACCCTCTTTCTCTCCCCATCTTCATCTTCTTCCCTTTTTAATCTTCAACCAAAAAAAAAAATAAATAAATAAATTTGAAAACCCATCACCCCCCCTTGTAACATCCCACATTGCCCAGGGGAGTGATCCTTAAATGTATATTCCTATCCCTACCTAGCACGAGGCCTTTTGGGAGCTCACTGGCTTCGGGTTTCGTAGGAACTCCGAAGTTAAGTGAGAAGGGGGCTAGAGCAATCCTATTATAGGTGACCCACTGGGAAGTTGCTTGTGAGTTCCCAAAGACAAAACCGTGAGGGAATGGTAAGCCCAAAGCGGACAATATCGTGCTACGGTGGTGGAGCGAGCCCGGGAAGTGATCCACCCTGGGCTGGGATGTGACAAATTGGTATTAGAGCCTAACCCTGGCCACGTGTGTGCCGACGAGGACGTCGGGCCCCTAAGGGGGGGGTGGATTGTAACATCCCACATCGCCCAGGGGAGTGATCCTTAAATGTATATTCCCATCCCTACCTAGCACGAGGCCTTTTAGGAGCTCACTGGCTTGGGGTTCCTTAGGAACTCCGAAGTTAAGCGAGAAGGAGGCTAGAGCAATCCCATGATGGGTGACCCACTAGGAAGTTGCTCGTGAGTTCCCAAAGACAAAACCGTGAGGGAATGGTAAGCCCAAAGTGGACAATATCGTGCTACGGTGGTGGAGCGGGCCCGGGAAGTGATCCACCCCAGGCGGGGATGTGACACCCCTCGTGAATCGTGAAGAAGAAGAAGAAGGAGGAGGAGGAGAAGGAGAAGGAGGAGGGAAAAGAAGAGGAAAAAAAAGGAGAATAAGGAAGAAGAAGAAGAGGAAGAAAAAAAAAAAAAAAAAAAAATCCAACCCAACCCAATTCGCCCCCCTAACCCCCTGCAACCCAGAAAGAAGAAGGAGGAAGAAGAAGAAAAAAAAAACCCAACCCAACCTAGTTCGTACGCCCCCTCAAACCCAACCCCCTGCCAACACTAAATCCACCACTCTCATCCATTCTCCACATGCTCTTTCGCACCCATCCTCCACCTTCTCCGCGCACCCATCTTCCCGCCGACGAGATCTGGGTTTTTTTTTTTTTTGGGTTGTAGGAGGGAGAAGAGGGGGTGGGGGGGGGGGTGGTGGGGAGGGGGGAAGACAAACTAAGGGTGGGTGCGAGGGGAAGACAAATTGGAAATTTTTTTTTTTTTTGTGGGGTTGCAGGTGGGGGGGGGGGGGGGGAAGAAGATGAAGATGGGAAAAGAGAGGAGGGGAGAAGGGGGAGGGACGAACGAGGGTTGTTTTCCTTTTTTTTTTTTTATACTTTTTATTATTATTTTAATATTTAATAAATATTTTTAGTTTTTAATAATATTTTAATGATTTTTTAATAGAAAGTGGGCCCCGAATCAAGCAACGTCAGCATTTAACTGAAAAGTAAACGGCCAAGTAACGAAAGGTATAACATTGGACCAAATTCTAAAGATGAGGTATGACATTGTCAATTTTAAAAGATGAAGTTGAGGTAGTTTTTCGTACTTTACCCAAAAAATTATCAAATTTTACAGGCAAGTAGATCTCAGTGAATGGAGCAAGTTTTATACTTGTGGCCAAGTCCAATTTGACCGGGAAACACCTCAAATGGCCCGCGAACCGTTGGAACCCTAGAATTGGGTGTACTTGATTCGATGCCAAAACCAACTCCGACGCCCCAACCAATGCATGGGCTTTGTTCATGAGGTTGAGGGAAGTATTTTGGTGGTGGTGGTCGACGGTAATCATTGTCGGATTCAATGGAAAAATGAGAAAACCGCCGAAAAACCGTGGACTGTGCGGCTTTGGTTTGTAAAATTGGGTTAGAAATTGAGAAATATAATACCACAAAGATGTTGGGTTCACCGAGGGCTTTCCACAGACACCAAAATCACCTCAATCGGACATCAGACGGAAGAGATATAACATGGTCAAGGAACCGAGTCGGGGTTTGAAATCGGGTCATGGTTGATTGGGTGTTTCCTCCCCTCTCTCCTTTTCCTCCTCCTTCCCCCTTCTGATTGGTTTCCTTAACTCACATAAATCTAATTGGGCCAATCCTCACCTTTGATTGGTTACCATTCCCACATGGTGGGAGTTTTAAATAAAATTAAAATCTATAGTTTAGTAACACAACTTTAAATATCTGTAACTATACCGTTAAAATCCGTACTCGCAAACGGCTTTCGCCTATGCACTCGTGGTTTCGAGATCTATTCGAATACGTTACTTGTGACCTCGAAAGGTCAACAAATTTTAGATAATTAATTTCCAAACTTCGAACTTCGTAACTAATTTAATTAAAATCTAAATCCAAATAAATTAATATAAGTTATAAAAAAATAATATAAAATCTCAATAATACAGATACGTAGATTATAACAGTGAAATCCAGGAACGGGATTCACAATAGATGTGTTAACAACCGAATGATTTGGCTCTTGAGTGGCTTGAATTGCTATTTTTAAAATGACCTCAAT
The DNA here is from genome assembly GCF_019419815.1 of Pyrus x bretschneideri. Classification (NCBI taxonomy): domain Eukaryota; kingdom Viridiplantae; phylum Streptophyta; class Magnoliopsida; order Rosales; family Rosaceae; genus Pyrus; species Pyrus x bretschneideri. The sequence goes on along the minus strand of NW_025999584.1, from coordinate 85,027 downwards.
GCCCATGGTCAATCTCCATGTTCAACAATGTGCTATGAGGAAGATCTCCTCAAGTCGCATATGAAATCAACGAAACCATGGCATCATTTGTCAAAATAGTGTCATGTCCACAAAGTAAAAAAGAAAATGACTTTGCAAGATGTTAAGAGGGGTTTAGGAAGGATGTGGAGTGGTGTTTTTGTTTCCTCCAAGCTCATTGAGCAATTGTTAGGAATGGTTGTAAGATTGTTTGATGAAGCGGGGCTCAATCCATCACGATGACGTGCATCATCCTTCACAACATGATTGTAGAAGATAATTGACTATTTATTTCATAGAGGTTTATGTAAAAACGCCAATGATTACTGTCTTATTTGTTAAAGAAAAATATAATATGTTAAAAATAATTAATTAATTGGTTTGATATTTGGGAATCAAAAGCTCTTTAATTTTAGGGAGTTTTAACGAAAAACCCACGATATTGTTCATTTTAACGAAAAACCACATTTTTACACTAAAAAGTCAAACCTGGTATTATTCATTTTACCCTTTATTTTGTTCTTATCGTTAAAACTCAAAGTTTTCAAACCCTTTTCATTAATTTTCCTTTAATTTTATGAATGCATTATGAATTATTTAATTTATTAGATCTTGAATTTTAATGAACATTTTTCATTTTCAACAATTCATGAAAGAATGAATTGAGAAAAAAACATATGAATATATTGGTTGCAAGAAAAGACCTCATGATAGTTAATATGGGCCCCACCACCCATCAATGATGGTATTCTTTGACTAGTCATCACTTTAGATAGTAAAGATGTTATTGAATGTGAACCAATATTGAGTTATTTACACCAAATAATGGAAAATGGAGAAAATTACGTAAAATCGAATAATTGTACAATATTTGCCTTATGTAACGCGGTCCCTGATGTGTTTGCAGTCGTGTGACTTGACTTATGAATGTCATCAGTTGGTGTTGACTGTAAAGCCCTCATTTCCACCGGTTCTTTTTGTGTGGCTTTCATGTCCACATTGATAACATGCATACGGTCTATGCGAAGGGTCTGTGCTGGTGGAGAAATTTTTCAATGTGATCAAAACACGAAGTGTTGTACCACGTATCATTATACAAATGATGACATAAATGTGTTAAAAAATTAATAACTTAAAAAATAAAATTTCCCACCATTTATATAAAAACATATAGTATACCAATTGTATTCCGATCACAATGAAAAATTTCTCGTGTTACACCACAAATCATTTTCCTGGCTCACCACACACAATCGGCGCCCTTGATTTAACTCACACACTAATCAACGAAATAGGAGGGCATGAAAGGATAGAAAGATTAGGAGGGTAGAGAATCATCCTCCAAAGCCAAGATAGCTTTTGGTGAAAATAGAAAATTTTACACATAATTTTCATTAATTTCCGAATGTAGTATATCATTTATCTAGCCACTAAGCCTAATCATCTTAGTTTAATTATATAAGATTAAATCTTACAATTCATAAGCCATCTTTTTTTTTACTCTTTTTCTCATTGCTTCTCGGCATATTTGTTTTAACTCGTTTAAATTTTAATACGTATTTTTTTTGGTAAACAAATTAGGCTAAACGCCTAATAAAGAGAAACTAAAGCAAATGATCACAAGGTCTAGAGATTTCAGCAGCATCTGACAGCAAGAGATGTCGACAAGAGGTAGGAGCTTGAGCGAAATAAACTGGACCACAAGAATACGACAAACTCAAGTTAGCCAATTCCTCAGCCACGAAATGCATCTCATCATAAACATGACCAAGTTCACAATTCCAATCTTTGTTTAACAGCTCATGGCAAGCCGGCACCAATTCACCAAGAGTATGGTTCTCACTCACACCTTAAAGAACTATATGGACAATGAGAACAAAATCAGATTCCAATTTTATACGTATTTGTTTAATAATAAAAAATTTTGGTTCACCATGTGAAAATTTTCTTAGACTTGTTGATAGTGTGAAAAAATATAGGAAAACTAATGAAAAGTGAAAAAAAAAAAACTTTAGTTTTAATAAAAAATGACAAATAAAGGTGTAGTGAACAGTACTATGGAAAGGTAAAAATGTGGTTTTTCATTAAAAGTGAACAGTACCGGAAGTGTTTCGTCAAAACTCCCAAAAAAATATTGTATGTTTCTTCGTTTATAAAATTTAAATCTTAAGCTACCCCGCTCGATAAAGGCTTCGCCCTTATTCACCGTCACATGTCTTTTCTTGTCCAATAATGCATTGTCATGTGCAATTTATCTTAATTCACATTGTAATGTATTATTAAATTTGAACACCACGTAACGGTAAATATATTTTGGGATGTGTTATCCACACATCTCATTTTATTTCTCACACATCCCTTGATAATTTATATTCGTGATATTCTTCAATTCATCCGATCTGACGGTCGAAAATTAAAAAGATGTGTGAGAAGTAAAATAGAGTGTGTGGATATCATACCCCTATATTTTATGTAAATTGCTCTTCTAATATAATATATTAGTCAAGTGTTGACCGTACCGCATACGCTTAGGCGAGTGGCTCTATTATTTGCCTTGTACTAGACAGCAAAAAAAAAATTAAATTGAGTTATTTATTTGTTTGAAAAAAAAATTGAGTCTATTAGAAATTGAGTTATTTATTTGAAAAAAAAAATTAGAATGAGTTGATTGATTTATTTCTTTATTTATTTTCTGTTGACATGCATTTTTTTATGGAGTAGAATTCTCTCCTCCTATTCTCATCTCATTCCCTCATTTTTTTATTGTATCTATAAAAAAAAATCAATATAAGATGTTGACGTTGCTAAACCTTCAAATAGAAGAAAAAGAGAGGATAGAGAGATTAGGAAAGGAAAGAACCCTCCTCCTTTTTCTATGGGGTCATTTTGATAGGAAACTTGGATGGGATAGTGATGGTAGTACCTCTTGCAGCCTGTAGGTCAATGGTAGAGTCCACTTGGACGTCTTGAACCGTTCAACTAATAAACACTTTGAAGCGAAACCTCATGGAAAATTAGGGGAGACCTACGATGGTCTTTGAAGAAAATTCTATAGTTTCCTTTTCTTTTCTTTTTTATTATAAAAAACTATTATTGAAATTTTAAAATTTTATATGTGCACTTTTCATAAGAGTATTATTTTATTAGATAAGAAACTATTGTTGTTACTCTAATTCAACCATAGCTTCTAGCTTAATGTTTAGATTTCTTGCAGGCGGAGTTGCAATAGCTTCTAACTAAATGGCAGGCAAGTAATCATCACTTATCTTGACATTTGAAGAAATAAACATTCGGGACAAATATTGTGATGATATATTTAGCACCAATAATCTGAAACAAATTCGTTTGTTTCTACAACGCTCAATGCGTGACTAATATTATAACACTTTTTAGATGACTAATATTATCAATATACAACTAGATGAAACGACAAATTTGCTCAGGGGGTCCAATAATGTCATAGACACAACAAGATATAACTAAATGAAACGATAAATTTGCTCATGGCTGGGTTCAATATAGGAAAAGAACTTACATAGAACAAGTTCACTACCATTTGAGGAGCCATGTAAAGAGTACCATGGGCTAAAGCCCAGGTAACTTTTAGTGGAAAAAATGTCATTGATTTCCAAATGTAGCACACAATATATACTTGGCCACTAAGCCTAATTATTTAGTTTAATTATATATAAGATTATATATTATAATTCATTAACCATCTCTATTTCTAACATCATTTTTCTCTTCGCTTCTCATACATATTTGTATCAAGTTTGGCCTTGTTTAAATTTTAGCTTGTGTTTTTTTCTTGGTAAATAAACGAGGTTAAACGCCCATAAGAGAAAACGAAAGCAAAACATCACGAAATCTAGAGATTAAGCAGCGTCTGACACCAAGATATGTCGACAAGAGGCAAACCTTAATCAAATAAACTAGACCTAGAGAATACAAACTCAAGTTAGTTTCTTCATCAACCATTAAGGCCATCTCCAACCAAAGGGTCCAAAGGGCCAGAGGGCCGAAAATAGCCCGAAAACCGTCTCCAACCGAGGGCTAGGCCAGAGGGCTCTAGAATCTGAGAGGGCCCCACAGAATCGAAAAGGGCTAGAGGGCTGGAGAGCTGGCCAGAAAATTCAGTTTTCTTGTCGGTTATAACTGATAGGAATGCTTAAGGAAAAAATTCAAATGTAACGGCTAGCTAACGTCAGCTAGCCGTTGCATTTGAATTTTTTTTTTTTTTTTTATAGTTTTATTATTATTTTTTATTGACAAAATTTTTCCTATAAATTCTATTTTTAATATTTTTTTTTAAATTCTATTTTTTCCTATAACTTTTATTTTACAAAATTTGTTTCATTTTTTTTTTAAATTCCATTTTTTCCTATAACTTCTATTTCACATAGTTGCTTTATTTTATTTTAAATTCTATTTTTATCCCATAACTTCTATTTCACAAAATTTGTGTCATATTTTTTTTAAATTATATTTTTTTCCTATAACTTCCTAAGCCATTATACAACATTAAATTAAATTAAGTAACATGAAACAACATTAAACAATATGAAATAACATTAAATAACATTAACCAACATACAAATTATACAACATAAAAAAAACATTTAACAACATGAAACTTAAACAACATTTTAAAAAACATTTAACAACATAAAACTTAAATGCCTACTGCATGCTTCTTTTGGCCCAAAGATGCACAACAAGATCATGTTGTAGGTACTTGTTTGTGGCACGAGAACGTATCATTCTATAGCGTCTCATGTACTAATTTATAGAGATACTACCAGTTCTTGGATTGAAAGGCAAATTAGGCCCATCATATATTTTTGCACAAGCCCTTCTTGACCTATTTGGATCTTCTTGGTCGTCATCGGACTCTCCATCAATATACCCATTTCGCTCATCCTCCACTATCATATTGTGTAATATGATGCAAGACATCATGATGGAGTCCAAATTTTCTCAACTCCACCTTCTTGCCGGTTCGTTAATAATCTTCCACCGTGCTTGTAGAATACCGAAAGCTCTCTCAACATCTTTCCGGTATGCCTCTTGGTGTAAGGTAAACAACTTTTCTGCATCATTCCTAGGGTTTGGAATTGCTTGGACAAGTGTCGCCCACTTTGGGTAGATGTCATCTGCCAATCAATACCCCATATTGTATTGACGGTTATTGATGTAGTAGTGAAGTTGAGGTGCTTTACCTTCCGTCAAGTTATTGAAGAGGGGTGAACGCCCAAGAACTGTAATGTCATTTTGGGATCCAGGGACTCCAAAGAAAGCATGCCAAATCCATGTGTCATATAAGGCAACCGCCTCTAACACAACAATTGGCTTTCTTGACCTTCCGCTAAAGCCTCATTGCCATCCAGTGGGATAGTTCTTCCAATCCCAATGCATGTAGTCTAATGACCTTATCATGCCTAGAAACCCACGGTCTTCATCTTTGCGAAGGAGCCGATTCAAATCTTCTTGATTTGGCTCGCGAAGGTACTCGTCTTTGTGAACCTGAACAATTATGTCACAGAATTGTTGAAGAGTATCAAGGCATGTAGACTCAAACATATCATGGGTTTCATCCATCGAATCAATTGGGGAGCCATAGGCCATCATTCGAAGTGCAACAGTAACCTTCTGATGAGGTGAGAAACCAGGGCGGTCTCCTCTGTCTCGCTTCTGTCGAAAGTATGGATTGATTTCCTAGACACTCCAAGACATGACGCCTCATCTGGAAACGACGTCTGAAATCCTTTTCTGTGTACACCGAGTTGGGGTTGAAGTAGTTGTTCATCAGATTGGCATGCGACATTGCTCTGTTTCGTGGTTTGTAAGAGCGACCAGCAATAGAGCCACCCTATTGAGGTTGTTCCTCAGTTGGCTAACACACCATGGTTGCAGCCATGGTTGTTGCTATGTTTTGTTTGTTGCGCCTTACTTGAACTTCTTCATCAGACTCCTCATCTTCTCTTCTCATTTGCGCCCATTTTGCTTCCAATTTAGAATTAGATGAGGACCCCCAGTTGGAATCCGAAGAGGATCCAAAGTTGGAATTCATTGCAAACTTGAATTGAAAAAGATTGAATTGAAAGAGATTGAATTGAAATAGATTGAATTCAAAGTTGTGTGAATTATAGCCCAATATCCACCCTATTTATAGCAAAAGGAAAATTCAAATCCAACGGCTAGCTGACATCATCATGATGTCAGCTACCAACGACTAGCTGACGTCACTTAGCCGTTGGATTTGAATTTAAGTTGTAGTTTTAAAATAATAATTTATGTTTGACCCTTTGGCTCTCAGTTGGAGACGATTTTTTGTGGCAGGGCTAAAACGAGCCTTCTGGCCCTCGGTTGGAGACGGAGGCAAATATGGCCCTATACTGTTCATTAAAATATTAATATCTTGGAGAATCTTGGAGGGCCAGAGGGATAAAATGAGCCATCTGGCCAGCCCTTGGTTGGAGATGGCCTAAATTCTAGAGCAGATCCTCTTCCATGTTTTTGGTGTCAGCTAACTATGGAGGTCATTCACACCCTAAGTTCCAGGTTAGCTAGATATAGAGGACCTTCCCTCCATGTTCCAAGTGTCAGCCATCTATGGAGGCGCTTCACCCCCGTTGTAACATCCCGTCCCGGAAATATCGAAACGTACATTGAAATTACGATTTTACCCCTAATTTGTTCGTTTACACATTAGTGTTGTGTTGTGTGGGTTGTGGGACCACACACTCACTCATACACTCTCTTTTCTCCCGGGATTCCCTCCCTCATTCCCTCACTCTGTCTTTCTCTGTCTCTTCTCTCTCTCTCTCTCTCTCTCCCCGAGTTCCTCTCTTCTTCTTCTTCCTTCTGCAAACACACGGACATACACACAAACCAACTCAAACCTTCACCAATCAAGGAACCAATTACACCATTGAACTCGTGAGGTTGTGAGGAGCACAACCATACCAATTCCAGGTAAGAATTCGAACGTTTTCACGTCGTTTCAACAATGGCCGAATTATTGCACTGTTCATGTAAACCTAAACTAGTGTGTTTTTGGAATTTCTAAGCTTGTAGATGTGTTTGTGAGGTCCCAAGGAGCCTCGGAGTAGTTCGTTGGGTGAATTTGGACGTTGGGAAGGCTAGGTTCAAAGTTGGCCGAACTTTGATCGTTGTTGCAGGTATGATCGTTTGATTTTTAGGCCTTAAAAGTAGTCTAACGTGATTCTACTAGTCCTAAGCTTCATTTTGGTATAAAGATCGTGAAAAATGGTTGAAAAACGAAGGAGAAAACTTAGTTTGAAAATTACCCAGTTTTCCGGCGCCGTTGCCGGCGCCGGAGTCTCGCCGGAGAAGACAGGGGAATATTCCGTTAAGTCTAACGGAATATTCCTAACGGCAGTAGACGGAATCTGGTTAGATTTAACGGAATATTCCGTTAGTTGACGGAATATTCCTGACAGCGTCAGCTGACGCCGTCAGTGTGCAGTACACGTGGCTGCGCGTGGGGGCGCGTAGGGCCGTGCATGTTCAGGCGCGTGGGGGCGCGTGCGTGGTCCAAAAATTATTTTAAAAATATGGGTGTGATCCTGAGGTTGTGTAGATCACGTTGGTATATTCATTTGTCCAATTTGAGCAATGTATGAGAAGTTATTACGAGAAGTTGCCTAGGTGCTTTTAAATTAACGTTTTCGTAACTTTGTCGCGTATAGGTGATTCGTTTTCCGAGGACGAGCGTACACACTCGAGGCAGGGGGGCTACGACCTTTCCAATTATCAGTGAGTGGGCTTTTGTTTTCCGTATATACCTATATACATATTAATTCCCAGAAATTAAATAGAAAAGGTTATTGTTTTATGCCATACATTTTATTATTAATACTTATGCATCATCACATGCATTAGTAACGGCATACATTTATATATGTATATTTGGTGCTGTGGATGCACAGGTAAGTGCCAGGTAAGTGGTATTTATGTTTGTATGCAATGGTAGTTTGAGATGTTTAGAGAGCTCATAATCTGCACCCCCGGTGTTAGTGCTCCCGCCCAGGGCCAGGGCATAGTCCTTCACGTGATGTTCACCCGCACCACACGCTCGCCTTGGATCCAAGTTAGGTGCAAGCCTTGTCGTGCAGACCACATTAGGTGGTTCCGACTCGTAGGTGACCCGCGATTATTCGCATAGTCTTCACGTGATCGTAGCACTAGAGCGTATATATTACACCCAGTCTTGTCATACAGACCACGTTAGGTGGCTCCGACTTGTGTGCAGATTCAGATGTTGAGTTGAGATTGGAGCTTTATCTGCAGCGGTACATGTCACGTTAGGTGACTCCCGGCTGTCAGATCATATGTTATTGATGTGAATTACGCTTGAGTATTTATATTTGATTATGAGATTCTGTTGTGGCATATTCTCAAGCATGAATGGCATATTGTGAGCATAAATGGCATATTGTGAGCATGAATGGCATATGGTGGAGCATGATTGGCATACCTATACATACGTATATATGTTCATTTTCTGGGAAGTATACAGGTTTTACGGCGAGGGGTTAGAATGTATTTTGCTAAAGAGTTTTCAAAGAGCTTTGTTTTTGCCCACTCACGCTTTTGTTTTTGCGCCCCTCCAGGTTCTAGTGGTCTAGCAAGTTCGGTGGTTTATCCCAGAGGGCGTCCCGGCATTTCTGACAAACATTCACCATTGTAGGGTCACCTTCGGGTGTAATTATGTCGTATCTTTTCCTTTGGACTGTTGTAGACTTGCTCTGAATTGTGTCTCACATACACTAGTACTTTGTATGCTATTAGGTTTTTTTATTTATTCGTACTTTTATATTACTATATCATTAGCTTCTGCACGCGCACATGGTTACGTCACTTATTCCTGACGGCCAGCACGCCCTGATCTCGGTCGGGGTGTGTCACCCATGCTCCAAGTGTCAGCAAGCTATGAAGGCCCTTCACTCCATACTTTCAGGTTTTAACCAGGTTTGGTGCCTCCAGACTGGTAGAATTACGTGTCAACCATTTGTAGTGTCTGCACTAGCGGAGCCTATCATGAAAAAGATATAATCTTATATAATCCGAGATAGTTTTGGTGAAAAAGAAAATTTTACACATAATTTTCATTAATTTTTTAATGTAATCTACCATATACGTAGACACTAAGCCTAATTATCTTAGTTTAATTATATAAGATTATATCTTACAATTCATAAGCCATCTTTTTTTCTTACTTTTTTTCTCATTGCTTCTCTACATATTTGTTTCAACTCATTTAAATTTTAATACGTATTTTTTTTGGTAAACAAATGCGGCTAAACGTCAAATAAAGAAAAACTAAAACAAAGCATCACAAGGTTTAGAGATTTCAGCAGTATCTAACACCAAAATATGTCGATAAGAGGCAGGATTTAGTGAAATACATTGGACCAAAAGAATACGACAAATTCAAGTTAGTCAATTCCTCAGCCACAAAATGCATCTCATCATAAACGTGACCAAGTTTACAATTCCAATCTTTGTTTAACAGTTCACCACAAGCCTGCAGCAACTCACCAAGAGGATGGTTCTCACTCACACCTTGAAGAACGATATGGACAATGATTGAAGAACTAAATGGACAATGAGAACAAAATCAAATTCCAATTTTACACGTATTTGTTTAATAATGAAATTTTTTTGCTCACCATGTGAAAATTTTATTATGCTAGCTGATAATGTAAAAAAATATTGTATGTTTCTGCATTTATAAAAATTTAAATATTTAAGCTAGCCCACTCGGTAAAGTCTCTACCCTTATTCACCGTCACGTGACCTTTTTTGTCCAATAATGCATTGTCATGTGCAAAGTATTCTTCACATGACAATATATTATTAAATCTAAACGTTACGTTACAATAAATCAATTATATGTAAGTTGTTCTCGAAAATCATGTTAGTGAAGAGCTGATCGTGCCGCATACGCTTAGGCAAGTGGCCCTATTATTTGCCTTGTACTAGTCATCAAATTCCAGTCTATTAGAAATCGACTTATTTATTTGAAAGAAAAAAAAAAAAAAAGAAGAAGGGGTTGACTGATTTATTTTTGGCTTTTTTTTTATTAATACCTTACATAATATTGAATGCACCCCACATTAAAAATTAATTTTAAGTGACTTATGTAACCTCCTATGCAATGACAATTTCAACCTATAAGTGACTTATGTAACTTACTATGCAATGACAATTTTGACCCTATGAGGTTTAAAGCAACTAAGAAATTTCTAAATACACCCCAAATTACTTGTAACGTATTATTTATCTTCTTCAACTATCAAAACCCCCCTCACCCTCCATTCCATTGTTGAATATAATTCTAACTATTGAAACTATAAACACGTTGATTGAGAAAAAAAAAATTAACGAATGGAACACGATACCAATATTTTGGAATCTTCACATGAGGCAAAATTTCATATTTGTCATTGTTTTAATTATTCAACGACATCGGTAATTATTTAAGCATGCTTTTGCTTTCCATACCACCCAATTTCATAGAAGGCCAACCCATCAACGCCTTTTCTGTTCTTATTCATCTTCTGGGGTTTACTTTTGATCTGTTAGGTTTCTCCCAATTGCCATTTTTAGCAGAAATCCTTTTGTTAGCAAAAGGTTTAAAGAGACAAAGAAAAGGAGATTGGCTGTGATGACCCAATGAAACTAAAGCTTAACAGACCGGATTGTAGACTTCTCATTTTAGAGAATGTTACGCTTTTAATCCTAAGTCAATTTAATTTATAAAAATTGAAAATGAGTATTATAAGATTTGAAGAATTAATGTGGGGTGTATGTGGAAAATATTAGGTGTATGAGAATGTGGGGTGTAAGGGTATTATGAGAAAGAATGTGGGGTGTATTAAGATAATTTTTAATTGAAAAAGTAAATATAGGATGTATTAAGTATGTGGGGTTTAATTAACAATACGTGGGGTGTTAATAGAATAAGCCTTTATTTATTTTTATTTTTTTTTGTTCATGCATACTTTATGGGTCATTTTGATGGGAAATTAGGATGGGATAGTGATGGTAGCACCTCTTCCAGGTCAATGGTAGAGTCCACTTCACTTGAACGTCTTGAATCGTTCAACTAATGAACACTTTGAAGCGAAACCTCATGGAAAGTTAGGGAAGACCTACGATTGTCTTTGAAGAAAGTTCTATGTTCACACCCCCCCCCCCTTTTTTCTCTCTCTTCTTTTTTATTTTATTTTATTTTATTTTAATTATAGAAAACAATTATTGACATTTTAAAATTTTAATTGTATACTTTTCGTAAGAGTATTATTTCTCTTTATAAGAAACTATTATTGTTACTCTAATTCAGCAATAGCTTTTAACTGAATGTTTAGATTTTTTGCAGGCAGAGTTGTAATAGCTTCTAACTGAATGGCAGGCATGTAATCATCACTTCTCATGGCATTAAGAGAAAGAAAGATTCGGGACAAATATTGTGATGATATATGGATTGTCTGATTTTAGCACCAATAATCTGAAACATATTCGTTTGTTTCTATAGCACTTGCGCGACTAATGTTATAACACTGTTTAGGTGACTAATGTTATAAAGATATAACTAGATGAAACGACAAATTTGCTCATGGAGTCCAATAATGTCCTAGACACAACAAGATATAACTAGATGAAACAATAAGGGCTCTTTTGGTATCCTACCCAAAAACTTTTATTGTTCCTAAAAATAATTTTCAAATAACGTTGCTAAAAACAGTTTTATTTTAAATCTCAAAATTTCAAAAATCTGTTTGGTTGAGTTTTTAAAAATAGATTTTTAGTTTGAATTCAAACTATCTTGAGCAGAAATTGGAGGAGAGAAAGACAGGGAAAGGGCGAGGAGGTGAGGGAGAGAGCAAAAAATTACGGTGAGAAAGTGAGGAGTGAGAAGAAAGAGAGGATGATGAGACAAAGGCTGAGGAGAGAGAGAGAAGACAGGGTGACATGGGGAGAGAGGAAAGAGAGGGTTAGGAGAGAAGAAAGAGAGGGTTAGGAGAGGAAAAAGAAAAGGATAGGAGAGAGAGCAAAAAAAAAGATGTTGAGGAGAAAGTAGAAAAAATTCTAAAAACTCACTTTTAGTGTTTTTAAGAAATATCCTATATTTTTAAGTTAGTTTTGAATTCAATTTTTAAAAAGAGTCCTACCAAGTAAGAATTCAACGCCTAAAACTCAAAAAGTGTTTTTCAGTTAAAAAAATTGAACTCAAGTAGGATACCAAACAAGCTCTAAATTTTCTCATGGCCAGGTTCAATATAGGAGAAGAATTTATATGGAATGAGTTCACTATTATTTGCAGAGCCACATAAAGAGTACCATGGGATAAAGCCTAGGTTGCTTTTAGTGAAAAAAGAAAATTTTACATGTAATTATCATTGATTTCCAAATATAGCGCACAATATATACTTGGCCACTAAGCCTAATTATTTAGTTTGATTATATATAAAATTATATATTACAATTCATTAACCATCTCTATGTCTTACACCTTTTTTGTCATCGTTTCTCGTACATATTTGTATCAAGTTTGGCCTTGTTTAAATTTTAGCATGTATTTTTTTTTTTTGGGGTAAACAAACAGGGTAAAATGCCCATAAGAGAAAACTAAAGCAAAACATCACGAAGTCTAGAGATTCCAGTAGTGTCCGACACCAAGATATGTTGACAAGAGGCAAGAGCTTGATCGAATAAGCTGGACCAAGAGAATATGACAAACTCAAGTTAGTCTTTTCATCAACCACAAAATTCATCTCACGATAAACATGACAGAGTTCACAATTTCAATCTCTCTCTAACAGCTCACTACAAGCCTACACTAATTCACCAAGAGGATGATTTTCACTCCCACCTTGCATAATCACATGAACAACGAGAGCATAATCAAATTACAATTTTAGCACATATTTGTTTAATAATGGAAATTTTCTAGCTTGCCCCCTGAAAAATTTCTTAGACTAAAGAATAATGTATATTTCTTCGTTTATAAAAATTTAAGTCTTTAAGCTAGCCCACCTAATGAAAATTTAAATATTTATGTTTACATTTATGGTCATTTAAGTTGTAACCGCAAGTCATTGGCTATTTGCTTCTTGTGTAGAGGAGGTTTAATAGTGATAGTATCTGCCACTTTCACTTGAGGATGTATTAGTACAGCAAGAAACCCTTATTTAATGCAAAAAAAAACCATCATTCAATGCCAAAAGTCCATTATTTTTTTTTAATAAATGATATTATCTACGTTAAGGAGGAGGAGGTGAGCTTAGCCTCACAATGGACTAGCAATAATATGGTTCAAACTCGTCTTTGGCAAGAATTGAACTTAAGACTTCTCACTTACAAATGAAGAGGAATACCACTAGACCGTACTACTAAGTGGCTAAAAGTCCATAATTTTAAGACCACACACACATACAAGGAGGAGCTATATTTGTACGCAAAACTCTATAAAGTTTCTTGTAGGTGTTGTTCCTTTCCAACCATGAATGTGAATGGAAAGCACTCAATCATAAGGCTTACCAAAAGTAAGAAAATGTTGAAAAAAAATAAAAACTATTGGAAATTAAGGTGAACCTCCTCCATCCCAAGAAGATGCATTTGTATGGGATTCCAAAATAGTTCATTGAATTTAAAAGAAAAAGAAAAAGCATTGGAGTGGGATTCTAATCCCATGGAAAAGGCTTTTCTGAAATTCGAAAGGAAACGGAAAGTAGAAGCCAACAAGAACTCGTTGGTCCCTCGCCAACTGTCAAAGTTGTCTCCTAAGTTGGTAGAGGATACTTTGAGCTCGGTCCAAATATCAAAACTGTGGTTGCTCAAGGACAGGGAACATGCCGTGTTAAAACCTTTAATCATGAAGGAAAAGATGTCTTCATTTCGTAGTAATTACATGTCAGGTAATGGATGAAGATGACGAACTACAGTGCTATTTATAGACGTGAATGAAGGCAAGCATTCTGAACTCTGAAGTTGCAAAGAAGCAGCCAAACGGCTCCACCTTCTCCCTAAGTCAAGTCAATTATCAGCTCCTATCACACGGACAAGAGTCCCATTCCAGGAAGAGATGAGCCGCAAGAAAAAGGGAGAAGAGGCCCAAAACTCAAAGTTTAATTGGTGGTTTATCAAAAATATCCATCAATTTTATTTAACGATGAGGTGGTATAAAACAGCTAAATCCCACACACACACATACCCCTTCTTTTATATCCGATCACAGGCAAAGAAAAATTTAAACGAGGAATGCAATGGATTAAACCCATGGTCCTATCAAATCATGTTATGGTGACAGAGGTCTCGAAAGCAAAGGCATACAACGCAAATGCCCATTAGTTGTATTTGAAGGATAATAGTGGTACAAAACCACGAAAGCTTTTGGTCAAACTCTCATAAAAGACTTTGGGCAAACCAATGAAAAGTTTTTGGGCAAACCAATGAATATGAAATGTGTATCATGATTAGTAGCTTTTGGTCAAACTCTCATAAAAGACTTTGGGCAAACCAATGAATAGTTCATTGAATTGCAACCCTATGAGTGGCTTGATCCCTCGCAAAGGGTACGTGGGCAATCTAGGGCACGACCTAGGTGCAGCCGCAAAATCAAACAAGCATCCAAATCTCCAAATTACGATTTATTCATATTGGAATTAAAGGGTATTTCTTGGTTAACAAATGATTGTAATTAATAGATGCATAGTCTAGACATGATCGAACTCAAATTAATAAAACCCTTTTTGCAAAAACAAACTAGTGTGAAATCGTGTTGAGTAACTTATTTGTATACATCTTGTGTACAATTTTTTTTTCTTTTCTTTTCAACATAGTAGATGGTGGGAAAAAAATGGGACCCTACTAATCATGATACACATTTCATATTTGAAAAGTTTTACACACTAACGTGTGGAACCCTTACCACTAGTCTATAAAAAAAACCTCTCTCACAACTTCACCATCATGCTAACATCGAAGAGTGCAGAACAAAACACAATGGGATTCAGCCGGTGCTTGTTTGTATCCCATATGTGTTATATACTCTCAAAAGTTGTGTTGGTTCTTCTCATTGTTGTTTCATCAGTTTCGTCATTGCAGCAATATTGTCACGACAAGGAGAGGTCTGCCTTGCTGCAATTGAAGGGAAGTTTCATCATTGATAGATCTGCCTCGTTTTCTCATGACGCTTATCCAAATATTTTGCAATGGAAACTAGCTGAGGGACGAAATGGCAACTGCTGTGCATGGGATGGCATTGTGTGTAATGAGAGGACGGGTCATGTGATTGACCTTAATGCTCTATCAACTCCAACAGCAGCCTTTCCCGGCTTGTTCAACTTCAAGTGCTGAACCTAGCTGGCAACAACTTCAGCTCCTCTCGAATTCCTACTAGCATTAGGAATTTCCCCAAGGCTCATGTATTTTATTCTCTCTTCTTCTATCTTTTCTGGCCAAATCCCATTCCAAATTTCATAATTGGCCAAATTGTCGTCCCTTGATCCTTCTTCGAATCAGTTAACCAGTCCAATTCCTTCTCTAGGAAATCTCACCCATCTCACAGAACTTTCTCTGTCTTTGAATCAGTTTATCGTGTTATGACCAAATTATTACTAAGGTTTTATGCTTTATTACCATGAGGAATTGTTAATATGCCAGCTGGCATTTAAAAGTGTAGAGGCTCTATAAAAGGAGCCCAGCTCCCTCAAATGTGGTAGATCAGAATTTACACAAAAGAAATATAAACAAAAACAATTCAAGAGCTTAGCTCTCTCTCTTCCTTCCCTTTCCCTCTCTATCCTTTGTGTTACTTGCAAGTTGATTAAGGGCTTAGAGATTTGGATCTTATCAATAGTATCATCCTTCTCGAATCCTGGTTTCCCTCCTGTGCATGCCCACCCAACCCGTCTTCCTACCATGGATGCATGTTCTTAATTCCAGATATGCCCATTGCAATCCCAATATCAGCAAGTTTCAAAACAAGTGCATCATTCAGTGGTTTCAAAGCACTAGTTGACATCTCATGAAGAGCTTGCACGATATAGGCCCTTAAGTTATCATCCAGTAGTACAACAATGCCATCAAGCAACTAAACCTTGGTGCTTTTCTCAAGCAAATTCTCTACAGCACCCTTCACTAGCAATGACTCCTCCCCTGAAACAGAGTTGACAATTACACCTGTGGATTTCTTATCATGATCAAACTCAAGGGTTGCAATTCGACATTCAAATTCACTCCACTTCTGGCAACAACCAAGCAAATCCCTTCCATTTGATGATTCCGCACCCTTGGACTCTTCGGAAATGACCATCTTCTCAACTAAAAACTTTGGAAAGGGAATGGCAGTGCTCAACCTATGATATTCAAGTAGCAAATGTGTCGATTGGAGCTTATGGATAAAACAAGGACCATGACTACAAACCAAATGGTAGTGGCAAAACTTGTAGCTTTGCGTCCTAGGCCTATTATACTACTAAAGTTTAGGGTGGATGGAATTATATACAATCCACTTGATGGTGAAATTCTTAACTGGCCAACTGGTCAAATGGATGCTAATCTTCAAATGATCGCAAAGGTAGCTGATGTCTGCAATAATGCTAGCATTGCATAAGCAGAACAGAACTATGTTGACCATGAAATGCCTACTGAGGCAGCTCCGAAGTTTTTAGTTGAGAAGATGGTCCTTTCTGAAGAGTCCAAGGGTGTGGAATCATTTAATGGAAGGGATTTGCTTGGTTGTTGCCAAAAGTGGAGTGAATTTGAATGCCTAATTACAACCCTTGAGTTCGATTGTGATAAGAAATCCATAGGTGTAATTGTCAACTCTATTTCAAGGGAGGATTCATTGCTAGCGAAGGGTGCTATAGAAAATTTGCTTGAGAAAAGCACTAAGGTTCAGTTGCTTGATGGCACTGTTGTACCACTAGATGATAGCTCAAGGACCTATATCATGCAAGCTCTTCATGAGATGTCAACTAGTGCTTTGAAACCACTAATGATGCACCTGTTTTGAAACTTGCTGATATTGGGATTACAATGCGCATATTTGGAATTGAGAACATGACCATCACAAGGGAATGTGTTGCTGCTTTGAAACAAGTTCCCACATCCAAATTTTTTTAGCCTTGAGGACAAGGCTAATTTTCAAAGGGGGGAGTATTGTTATGACCCAAATTATTACTGAGGTTTTATGCTTTATTACTGTGAGGAATTGTTAATATGCCAGCTGGCATTTCAAAGTGTAGAGGTTGTATAAAAGGAGCCCAGCTCCCTCAAATGTGGCAGATCAAAATTTACACAAAAGAAATATAAACAAAAACAATTTAAGAGCTCAGCTCTCTCTCTCTTCCTTCTCTTTCCCTCTCTATCCTCTGTGTTACTTGCAGGTTAATTAAAGGCTTAGAGATTTGGATCTTATCATACCGGTCAAATTCCTTATCTAGGAAATCTCATCCACCTCACAAAACTTGATCTGTCTTTTAATCAGTTAACCACTCTAATTCCTTCTCTACGAAATCTCACCCACCTCACAAAACTTGATCTATCATGGAATCAGTTAACCGGTCCAATTTCTTATCTAGGAAATCTCATCCACCTCACAGAACTTGATCTATCTTGGAATCAGTTAACTGGTCCAATTCCTTATCTAGGAAATCCCATCCATCTCACATAACTTAATCTGTCTTCAAATCAGTTAGCTGGTCCAATTCATTCTCTAGGAAATCTCACCCACCTTATAGAACTTGATCTGTCTAGGAATCAATTAACCGGTCATTCATTCTCTAGAAAATCTCATCCACCTCACAAAACTTTCTCTGTCATCGAATCAGTTAACCGGTCCAATTCCTTCTCTAGGAAATCTCATCCACGTTATAAAACTTGATATGTCTTCAAATCAGTTAACCAATCCAATTCATTCCCTAGGAAATCTCACCCACCTCACAAAACTTTCTATGTATACGAATCAGTTAACCAGTCTAATTCGTTTTCTAGGAAATCTCACCCACATCACAGAACTTGATATGTTTGGGAATTAGTTAACCGGTCAAATTCCTTCTCTAGGAAATCTCATCCACTTCACAAAACTTGATCTGTCTTTGAATCAATTTACCAATCCAATTCATTCTCTAGGAACCCACCTCACAAAACTTTCCCTGTCTGTGAATCAGTTAATCTGTCTAATTCGTTTTCTAGGAAATCTCACCTACCTCACAAAACTTGATCTGTCTTTGAATCAGTTAACCACTCCAATTCCTTCTCTACGAAATCTCATCCACCTCACAGAACTTGATCTGTCTTCGAATCAGTTAACCGGTCCAATTCTTTCTTTACAAAATCTCACCCACCTCGCAATACTGTCTCTGTTTTGGAATCAGTTAACCGGTCCAATTCCTTTTCTAGGAAATCTTATCCACCTCACACTACTTGATCTATCTTTGAATTAGTTAACTGGTCCAATTCATTCTCTAGGAAACTCACCCACCTCACAAAACTTTCTCTATATTCGAACCAGTTAACCAGTCCAATTCCTAATTCCTTATCCAATCTCATCAATCTCGAGGTATTTGATCTACATGATAATAATCTGACTGGTGCAGTGAAGTTCCACATGGTGTTTCACAGTCACAAGGGCCCACCAAATTAGAACTATCTCGTAACAGTGAATTTTTTTTACAGAAACAGAAAGTACGAATGCAAGCCTACTTCCAAAGTTAAACTTTCTAGGATTGGGTTTGTGCAACATAAGAGAGTTCCCAAGTTTCCTACAGTATCAAGAAACATTGGTGTACTTGGACCTTAGTACCAAAATGGATCTTGAACACAAGCACAAAGACTTTGAAGTACATGGACATTTCTCACAACTTCCCTTCAACCATTGTCCAGCCTTCAGATGCCTTTCCTTGGGTTAACCTACAAGTTTTATTGCTCAGGAACAACATGCTACATGGAGCAATTTCACCGTTGATCTACAATCTGACTTCTCTTCAATTCCTTGATCTTTCCAACAACAATGTGTGGAATAATTCCCCCTTGTCTCGGAAACTTCAGCGTTGATCTGCAAGTTTTATATCTTGGAAACAACTCTTTCAAAATATACACCAACAGAAGCAATCTGACGTTGATTGATGTTAGTCATAACCAATTGCAAAGGCAACTACCAAGGTCGTTAGGGAACTACATGAAACTTGAGTTTATTGATCTGTCATACAATAAATTCAGCGATGTTTCTCCCTTTTGGTTAAGGGCTCTTCCAGAGTTAAAACTTTTGGCAATGCACCACAACGCGTTCTACGGTCCAATTGAGGAACATGATCAGGACAATGTTAAATATTTTCCTGAGTTGCAAATTCTGGATCTATCTTTTAATTGTTTCAGAGGCAAGTTTCTATGTCAAAAAATCTTTTCCGGGAATGTCATGAGGGGTGTCACTCGAAACCAACCAACATATATGAAGGTAGACAGAACTATGGAGACTCCTAGTCTTGAGCTAATCTTTTATGAGTATTACTCAATTGCGATAACTAGCAAAGGTGTGGAGAGATATTATCCGAAGATTCAAGAAGCCCTTGTAGCGATTGACATCTCAAGCAACAAATTTGAAGGGAGTATTCTTGAAATTTTTGGGAACCTAGAGGGGTTGGTGTCATTCAATATGTCTGGTAACCTCCTAACTGGTCCCATCCCATCATCTTTCGGGAATTTAAGATGGCTTGAATCACTGGACCTTTCACACAACAAGCTTTCAGGACAAATCCCTCAAAGCCTCACGTAGCTTACATTCCTTGAAATATTCATTGTCTCTGACAACAGTTTGACAGGTCCAATACCTCATGGAACCCAACTTATTTCATTCAGTAGCAGTTCATATGAAGGAAACCTTGGATTGTGTGGAGATCCTTTGCCAAAGAAATGTGGAGATCCTAAGGCTCCTCACCTGTCGACTTCAAAAACCGAAGAAAATTATTCAAGCTCGTTTGAATTTGATTGGAAATTTGTTTTGGCTGGTCTCGGAAGTGGGTTGGTAGTGGGAGTTTTTCTTTCTAATGTGGTGATCACCAAGAAGCATGAATGGTTTGTTGAGATTGTTAAAACCATCAAGTTGATGATAGGAAATTCGTAAGTCCACTATAAGGTTATGCATTTGGTGTTGTTTTTTGCTTGTTTTATATTATTTCTTTGTACTCCTTTTTAATGTTATGTCTTCCTTTTGTTTTATATTGTTTTTTGCTTGTATATTAGTTCCACAAAAGGTACAAACCCAGCTGAGAGGCGGCATTGTTCTGTAAGATGAAGTGAAACTGGTACCGGGCAGGATCGTTTGATATGTATGGAATAATAGAACAAGAATTTTATAATTCTATCAAAAGTAAACCCAAATTTAACAACAGATAGATATTAGAAACAGTTTAACTACCAAATATGCTAGTCAAGCAAAAACACAACAACTCACATATGAAATATCTGAGTTATCTAATATGTATTATGTGCCACTAATTCACATATTTTCTTATGTGCCATTAATTCATTACAATATATTTAAGTACAGACATTTCACTATACTAACTCAATAAATTATGATACAAAAGTTTAGGTACACTAATTAGAAGAAGTTAAACAAAATTAAAAAATTAAAATATGTATAATAATAAATTTGAAATTTATGTGACG
Organism: Pyrus x bretschneideri; assembly: GCF_019419815.1. NCBI lineage: Eukaryota > Viridiplantae > Streptophyta > Magnoliopsida > Rosales > Rosaceae > Pyrus > Pyrus x bretschneideri. Next base: position 64,306 of record NW_025999584.1, on the reverse strand, counting down.
ACATTAAATAAGATATCTATTAAATATTAAAAAAAATACAATATAAATTTAAATTATGTACCCAATAAAGGACTAAAATGTATATGTACTCTAACACTAGATTTTTATTAAAGTTTAATCTTTTTTTAAGAATTAGAGTTCAAAAACCCCTAATTTGTTTTTCCAGAAGTTTGGGGGTAAAATTGGAAGAAGAGTGAGCCAAAGAAGGGTAATGATAATGAAGAGAAGAACAGCAGCAATGAAGGAATACTTACCAGCAGCAACAAGTATAGCCAATGCGATGGACAGCACCTGCACACTCGCAGCCTAGTCAATCCGACAGCCAAGACGTTGTTAGGATCTGGGTCATGTAGGAGATCACCCCATCTGGTGTTGCCGAATAAAGGCCGTTGATTCTTCCCCAAATCATCGACATTGCCACCACCGTCGAATCCAGTTCATTCATCTTTTCCTTTCTCTTCTACCCTCTCCTTGGAATTCGAAACCTGCTCCAACCGTTGCCGTTGTTCGCAAATACCACAAATCTTTTGGGCATTTTTGGGATTTGGGTTTTTGAGGGGCGAATGATAAGAGAAATTGAGATGGGTCTGCGTGTGAGAGCAGCCCTAAACATATTTTCCCGCACATCCAAATTTTCCAAGAAAACTGGGAAACCGAGAAAGGGCCTTTCCTATTTCCCCACAATATTTTTCAATTTTTGTGGGTTGGGTTTTGGGTTGTATGTGAATTGGGCTGAAGAATTTGGACTCAATTAAAAGTAGAGATTGTGGACTTTGGATTTGGTTGCAAACTTGCAAGAGCTTTCCGCTTTATTAGCATTTTCCATGTCGGACTTGGACCAGAAATCGAATATTAAGTATGAAACATGAAGTGATCGCATTTTCTAAGGTGAACTTTGGTCTGACAGCTACTAAACTTGAAGTTACGAATTCAATCAAACTGTGAAATTAATTTATGTGTGTGAAGAAGTACTTAGTTGGATTATCTTTGCTTGCATGGAAGTCATACCCAAGACAACTGGATCTACAAATGTCATATAAACAACAAATAAGGGCATGTTTTCAATCCTGTTGTTGGATGAATGCCTGTCTTTTTTTTTTTCTTTTTGAACAAACGACACTATTTACACTCTTATTTTGACTCGGGAACTAAGATATATATATATATATATATATATATATATATATATATATATTTGGATTGGGAGAGGCCACATCACCTTTGCTATGAGGCCACAAACATGACCTTCTTTGAGAAATAGGCTGCCTTACATATGTAAGGACTAAAACTATTGTAATACACACATAAATACCAATACACCACAGTGGATGTAGCTCGATTACAGGTGAACCAATCTATCTCTTAGGATATGGTTCATCTGACCCGCTTCAACTACTTGTGTCCACACAAGTTCTTTGATGACTAATCATATACTAGCATCAATAGCAATAGCTAAATTTTTTTTTTTTTTTCACTTTAAAAGATTTTCTTTTTGCTCTTGAACAACTTATGTCACGCTATATTATAATTAATGATTTATATATGAAAGCATCTTAAACCTTTAGGAGTTCTTATTTACAAAAGCTCAGGGAGTTTTGTAGAAAAAACAATGAATGTTTTGTGGAAAAAACAATGAATGTGAGCGGTTATGTGAAATCTATGTGATTAACTATAAGAAATTTGTGGAGAATTTTTTAATGATATAATCCATTTTTGGATGAAATTTTCACGGAATGGGCTTCATGGAAATAATATTAAACTTCAAGGGGTATTATTATAAACCACAAGGGATTTGTGTGAACATGGAAAAGGTAATGGTAAGGAGAGTAAATTTGTAGATAAAATTTTAGAAACTAAATGACATAGAAGTTGATGATTGATTTATTACTTAAGAGTTAATAAATGTGCTCATTCCTATTGGTGACATATCATTTAGTTTACAAATTTAGTCTTCCTAACATTACTTATAGAGAAAGCATCAAGGGATGCTAGTGTAATCAAATAAAAATTGTGAGGTATAGTTAGGGTTAATATTGTCACAAACCTGCCATTTTACGCTATGAAGATGATTTGTGGACTAAAGTTTCGGCGCATATCTAGTGAGACAAGCTTTTTCTTTTGGTAATTTGATCCAACGGCTAAAACTGTTATAAATTTTAAAGTGGGCTCCTGTTTGTAGCCGTTTGATCAAATTTTAAAAGCTCGGATTTGTGGCCGTGGTGGACTTGTTGGAAGGGATCCGGAGAGGATCCCTTTCCAATAAAGAATACATTAATAAATTAATAAGCTGTCGATTATTGACAGAGAGAAAAAAACTATTAATTAATTGATTATTTAATATGCACTAAATTAATAGATTTTTCTTGTTCTAGACACCATTTAATTTAGAGAGTTTTAACGAAAAGCTTATGATACTGTTCACTTTAACGAAAAACCACATTTTTACACTAAAAAGTCAATCTTGGTACTATTCACTTTACCATTTATTTTGTCCTTATCATTAAAACTCAAAGTTTTCAAGTCATTTTCATTAGTTTTTCTTTTAATTTATGGAGGGTTTGATTGTATTTGAGATCAATTGATTATTTCATGCCGTAATACAGTTTGAGTGGTATTTTTCTTTCTACAAAGCTTGATTGCTTAAAAAAAAATGCGGGAGTTCCTGCTCTTACTCAATAACAACTTGACAAATATTTTAGTTGTCTTTTCGAGTTTTAATTTTTCAATTTTTTTTAACACTTGTCAAATGTTATTGGTTGAGACTTGAGAGTAGCAGCTCCAACATTTTATTAAACAACTAATCTTTGGTTTTTTTTTTTTTAACTCGTAAATGAGAAGTTTTAAATTTGATATAGCGGTACAAACAAACAACGAACAAACTAGAAAAATACAAACGAACAAACTATATAGGGTAAATTACATTTTCATACCTCAGGTTTGGGGTCTATTTCAATTCCTTACAACATCTTCAAAACATTTTACTTTCATACCTTAAATACTATTTTATTTCAAAATAATACATCCGTTACATTTTCCATCAATTAATCCGTTAAGTGCTGACATAGCTGCCACATATATGCCACGTGGCTGCCAAACCGAACCCACACAGACCATGACCCCCCCCCCCCTGGACCTCCATATTTTTGAGGTTTTCAATGCGGGTAAGTTTCGAAAATACTTTGAGATGAGGAGTTTGAATTTGAGATGATTGTTGGACTGATTTTGTGGTAGATCCAACTAATCTCGGATTGGATTTTTAGGGGTGGGTGATGGGGGATGGAAGAAAGGGGTGGCCCGGGTGGGATTTTGGGATGGGTGATGATGGATGGGAGAAGAGGGTGGGTCAGGGAAGACGATTTTTGGGTTTTATTTTTATTTTTATTTTCCTCTTCTTCTTCTTCGTAGGTTTTTGGGGTTGGGGGTGGGAATTGGGTTTGGCCTTTTTTTTCTTCTCATTCTCTCCTTGTTGTTGTTGTTGTTGTTGTTGCAGGTTTAGGGATGTGGGGATGGTTGCGGGGAGATGGGATGGGATGGGATGGGTTTCAATTTTTTTCTTCTTCTTCTTCTCCCTCTTCTTCTTCTTGCAGGAGGTGCAGGTCTTGGGATGGGTTTCAAATATTATTATTATTATTTTTTTTTTTTAAAATTCAGGTTTTTTAAAAGGAAATTAAAAAAATATTTTTTTGCCACGTGTCAGGGATTTGGCAGTCACGTGGCATATATGTAACAACCACGTCAGTTTTTAACGGATCAATGAATAAAAAATGTAACGGAGGTATTATTTTGAAATAAAATAGTACTTAAGGTATGAAAGTGAAATATTTTAAAGATGTTTTAAGAAATTGAAATAGATCTCAAACCTAAAGTATGAAAGTCATAGTATAAGTTGCTCTGTTACTAATTTTCTATTAGCAGTAGAAACAAACAAACGAACAAACTAGAAAGCAAAATGCGATGGCGGCAATGAGATCCGGTGGGAGCCTGGCGGCGCTAACTCGAGCGTTGATCACTCGCTCCATGGAGTCGTCTCGGGGAGCCACTCGCTACTTGAGCGCAGGCAAAGGCAAAATCCTCAGCGAGGAGGAGCGCGCCGCCGAGAATGTCTACATCCAGGTACGCAACCCCAAGCTCTCTCTCCTCTCTTTTAATTTTTTTTATTTTTTTTCAAAACTTTGTTTTATAATACTAATTTTGCAATCAGATTTGAATCTGTGTTTATGTTATTATTATGTTTTGTCCGATCAGAAATGATATTTTGAATTACTGTGATCGAATCAACTTGTTCTGGCTTTTTTTTTTTTTTTTTTTTTGGGTGAAGAGAAAGGAGAGGGAGAGATTGGAGAAGCAGAAGGCTGAGAAGGTAAAGGCCGAGAAAGCGAAAGAAAATGCTGATAAGGTACGGATTAATTCTTTATTGAGGATATGTGGATTTTGCACTGAATGAGACTGGCACAAATTTACAGAGATCTGTGATTTCTTGCGGTGTCTGCGTACTTACGAGATAGTTGAAAACTGTTGTTGCGTAATTACAAGAAATGTGTGGTTTCTTGCTGTATGTCAGTAGTGAATTGTGCATTTTAGTAAGCAAGAACGCACACACATATAAAAATGACATTTGGAAAGTGTTCAATTTCAGAAAGTGAGGCATAGCATTGCGATGTTTGATCACTCGAGTTAGTGTTATAATATAATGTGCTCGGACATTACTGGAGGAAAGGACAGGGTATTGAGTAAATGCATAATAAGAGAGAGTTCCGTCTGAGTGATCAAAATGATGAGGCTGGGATTGGAGGACTGGTATTAATTTATGCCGGCTTGAGGTTTAATTGAATAGTATCACCTGGTTGTCTAGAATAGACTGACTAGCTTATCAAGCTTTTCAATGTTGTCTTATTTTTGGTCTCCTTGGCCCATTGGCACGGATGACCATGACCTACATTTCACCTGCTTAATTAGCCTTCACATCACAGTTTTGTCAATCTGTTTTTCTTAACCAACTTTGAGACTTAGGCTTACTATTGAGAACGTCTATACTTATCATTGAGGTTTCCTGCAATCTGATCTTAAAATGTCATTATTGAGGTACATGGCATCCATTAGGGAAAGCTACATTTTTCTCTGCATCTAGTTGCTTATTTATGAATGGGTTCAATCACTTAAAAAAGAATAATAAAAAGAAAGACAGATTGCAGCTCCTTCAACAAGCGCTTTCGATAACTTCAAATTGGTTGCTTATTCTAGATGAATGAGAGAGAATTGCTGGCTCTTGGGTTCTATGTTAGTCTTACAGATGACCTCAAGGGTAAAAAGTTACGGAACATAGGTTTATAGTGAAAAGTCTGCATTTTTTTGAAAACTAGATCATTTGTTTTCTTACAAAGTGTAGAGTATCCTTGGGAAGCAGTCCTTTACATAAACCTATGTGGCCTGTTTGATGGCCTATCGATTCTGCTTGAATACTAACAAATTACACCACATGTCCCTTTCACTTGATGTGGTAGAATATTTTGTTGTTGCATCTATCACGAAATTTTAACCACAAATGCTAGAGTAGAATGCATTTGTTTTTTAATCATTTACGGTTACTTTTATGTATGGGCCATGCTATAATGAAGTTTCTCTGTTACATGTCTGGATATGAGATAAACTGTTACGTATGAGTTCATATAATACTTTTTTTACTCATGCATCTTCTTTAAATTTTTCATGAATATGGAGCATTTTAAAATCTGCCTTGATGATGTCTTGTTCTCCAGTTCTTGTTTTCGGGGAAGCTTTTGTTTCAATTCTTGCATTGAATCTGCAGTGATGAAGTCTTGGAACGAGTCTGTTATGTTTTCTTGTCCTTGACTCCCTTTACAATTTGTGAAGATGATAGCGTATCTGTTGGATTGATTGTGTATCACCTAATGTTAAACTCTGTGTAATGTAATTGAAGTTTCTACTTCCCCATTTCAACTGAAGAATATCTTCTAATTCATAAAATGTTACTTCAAGCAGATACTTGTGCTAGTGATGAGTTTTGACTGGTTTATTCTAATTTTAATCAGTTATTACTTCTAAGACATTCTTCCTATAGTATGACTGGATTTCATTCATGATTTCAATTCCGCATACACGGTCGATTCTCTTTTGCAGAAGGCTGATGGGACACATTAAAAGCTGAAATGGTGATGGGCACTTTGGCAGTACTTGAAAAGTTTTTCCTTTGGAAGTAATCATGAATACTAACAGTGTATATAACTTCTATGAGAATCGCTCTGCGTTGAGTATCGGTGTTCTTCATGGCATCTATTCTTAAACATTAATGGGATAACTTGGATTTTCTATGATCTTCCTGTCTTTTATGTGATTGTTTTTACTCAGTTCCATTGAGTCTGTTGAGAGTGTCATTTTCTGCTCGTATCGTGTTCGTGGCTTACTTTGGTTCATAAAATTCCACATTTATGATGAAACTTACATATGTTACGCTGCGGGTAACGGAAATAGGATCTCATTCAAAATTCAGCTTGCATCGCATACTCTTTCTTAGTGATTTGTTTGTTTGCTTTTGGTTGATTTGCTTATTTTCTGCTGGAATGAATATTGACGAATTGCCTAATTGTTTCGAATGTAATAAAACGTTTTAAGCCTGCTAAGTTTTGGATAGTTTTGACTAAACGTAGTTGATCCTTGTGAAATTTATGTGTTACTGGTGCTATGGTTGAATTAGGTATAGTGATATCAATGTTTTAAAAACTCGCCTCGGGGCGCGCCTAGGCGCCCTTGGAGGCGGCGCTTCACCATTTTCGCCTCTGTTTTGTGGGAGTGGGCGAAATACTCGCTTAGGCTCGTCGGGGCGCGTCTAGGCACTTGAGGCGTCAACTGGGCGTCAACTAGGCGCCCCTTTTTCTTTTTTAGGTTGCAGAAATTTGAATTTCTTTTAGTTGTAGGGCTGTTTTTGAGTTGCAGACCAAGAAACTAGCGAAGGAGATGGAGATGGAGATGAAGATAGCAGCTAGGGTTTTTTTAGGTTGAGTTTGTTTTTTAATTTTTGTCTTTAAATACTCTATAAATACTCCACTCAACTCTTTATTTTCGTCATTTATTTCATTTTAAATACCTTATAAATACTCTAGCCCATTTATTTCATTTTAAATACCCTATAAATACTCTACTCAACCCTTTATTTTCCTCAAATTCCCATAATTATTGCTTTATATCATTTTAAATACCCTATAACTACTTCACTCAGCCTTTATTTCCTTTTAAATTACTTATAATTGCAACATTAAGCCTTTATTTTGCTTGAAATTTTCCTATAATTGTGACCACGCATCCTTATTTTTCTTGAAGTTCTCTGTAATTGCTTACAATAAAATAAATAATTATAACATTTTGAGACTATATGACATAGTTTCCAATTACAACTAGATTTAGTAATAAAGAAGATGATATTATCTTTGATTTAGTTATAGTTATATTTGTTTTTACAAAGTATTATATTGTTATAAATATGTTTGCATATAATATATATTTAAATTTTAGGTTCCATGAGGCTTCGCCTCACGCCTCACGCTTTTAATACATTGAGTGATATACATGTCCTGTGTTTGGGGTTTTGTGTTGATAGTGGGTGTCGGTTTTTGTGAAATGATTAAAATTGGGAAACAATTTTCACACCCTCGTATCCTTCTGAGCAGCCGGTTTATTTATGTCCATTGATTCTACGGTTAGAAATAAACATAGTTGTGTAATGGAAGAAAAATTGTATGTGAAAATCACTTCTCTTAAAACTTTATAGATGAATTGTTTGTCTTGGTATTGAACTCCCAATCAAATTTTTATTGTGGTTTCTGCATAAAGTTTTCAATTTTTAGGTTAATTTTGTTCGCGAAGCAATGGTACCTGAACTCTAGCTTAATCAGAGCTTTAGTTCCTGAACTAACAATCCGTGAGGTAATGTGAAGCAATGATTCGTTTTGCTAACTATGTTAGAACTTCCATTCAAAATAAAGGGTTTAGAGGGACAAAAAATGAATGAAGTTCTAACGGAGTTTGCCAAAATGATCATCGTTTCACATTATAATAAGTTTGGGAATCAATACTCACGAGTTTTTAGTTTGAGGACTATTGCTTCAATTTTTTCCTATTGAGTACCTTCATTAGTTCATTTAAGAAGTTTTTATTTTTTTATTAAGTGGAAATGATATTTTAATAGGAACTTAGAAGGAATGTACTCAAGATCTTGTAGGAAAACATCTTGAACGATATTTGGAGGGTCCTCGTCTCAAAGTACATTTTTTCAACGAGCACCCTTCTGATATCGTTTAGGATGTTAAGGCTACTCCGTTGCAATGACGTGACACATGGGCAAATTCCACCTCCTGCATACGGAAAACCCAAACTTTTCTTGCACATGAGCTGCTCAATACTTCAGATTTAATTATGGGACCTCTATATATCTTCCTATTAAACGTTTCCTAATTGATTCCGCATATCCGGTCACTCCTAACATATGAGAAAAACGTTCAAGGTACATGTACACAAGTATTTATCAAATATGGCAAAAAATCGACCTGTAATTTTAAAAGTATCTGTTTTTATAAAAAAAAAAATATCATATGTAGCCAAAAAGTCATTTCAATTGACACAAATATCCTTTAGTATAAAAGCAATGTTTCGGTTATATATGAGTCTTTAGTTGTAAATGATTTCATTGATATTTGGGTATTTTTACAGAAATAGAATAGTTTGATTTCTTCTTGTTTTGATATACATTTCGTCACACCAGTAAAAAAAAGTAAAATAAAATATGAGACAAGCAAACAAAAAACAGCAACGGAAAGGCAGGTTACGTTTATCCCTATATGTTGTAAACAACTGATTAATTTAAGGAGTCATATTTCTACATGCGGTATGAACTCTACAACCAAACTATATTCTTAAGAACGTAACCCGCAACCACAATCGGGTTACATTTAACTCTATATACTGTCTCGTATCTCTTTTGCAGAGTGAGGACTGATATTGAAAAACATTTCCTTTGTTTAGTAATCATGAATAATGATATTGTACATAACTTTTGTGTGAATCGCTTTGCTTAGATTATTGGTATTCTTCGTGACATGTTTTTTTAGACACCGATGGATAAATTTGAATTCCATTTAGTCTGTCTGAATGTGCGTCATTTTTTGCTCATATTATGTCTGTGCTGCCTTTTTTCACTGATCATTAATTTCCATATTTATGAATGAAGCTTTTATATGTAAACGTGTGAAAAACGCAAATAGGATCTCAACCAAATTGCTTCTTGTAGATCCGTTCTTGCAACGCATAGCGTGGTTCTTATTGATTTGTTGCTATGGTTTTGGCTTGCTTATTTGCTACTGGGAATCATATCGACGAATGCCCTAGTTGTCTTGTATACAATAGAGGATTTAGCCTGATACGTAGTATTATGTCTATTTCCTTTGTTCCGGGTTTTTGTGCAGATGGTAGGAGTGACTTTGTGTGAAATGGTTGTATTTGTTTAAATATGAAATTTTCCTTTCATCTGTGTTTAAGTTATCTCAGACTATGGTGATATTTGGCTATCACCCCAAACCTCTTACAACATTAGTCAGACGTTGAAGTGTCATTGAACTGGTTCAAACCAATATGAATTTATGGGACTCATGGAGTTACGTAACGGAGGAAATCTTAATCTGGTGTATGACCTCTAGATCGGCCACACATGCAAATCCCCCTTCCAATTTTGCATCACCAAGGCCCACTCTCGTAGAAAAAGTGTGAAGTGTCATAGGTCAAACACAAGAATCTCTATCGCTTACAAAGTAAGCCTACTTTCTTTGTCCTAATTGTGTGAAAATTACATTATTCCAACTTGGAACCTACCACTCTTATTCCTTAAAGACTTAAAAAGTAAACTATATGGTTTTTCCTCTATTTTAGGTCATGTGTCAATGAGTAACCCACCATTTAGACAACCCTTTTTCTAATTGTTACATTTTTTTCGCTAATTGTAAATGAATGTCTAATCCATAACTTCAAGACCGTTCTTCAAATCAACGTAACACATCAATCAAGATCCTCATATATATAAATAGTTGATTTTTCAAAATTGTTGAAATTTGATTAGTTCAACTTTCTCATCTTTGGAAATTTCTATGGAAGAATAATCCTCTGGATGCCAAAAAATCTTTTGGTATAGCCAACTAATACGACAGTCTTCATTCCTAACTTATATTGTATGCGTGTTGACTGCTGAATATCTCACATCGAACCAAATTGCTTCTCATAGTTGTAAATCCGTTCTTGCGACGAATAGTGCGGTTCTTATTGATTTGTTGCTATGGTTTTGGTTTGCTTATTTGCTACTGGGAATCATGTCGACGAATGCCCTAGTTGTCTTGTATACAATAATACTATGTTTGGAGGAACAAATTTAAGATTCTTATAAGGAATTTTAAAATGACTGAAATTGAAATAACGGGATTTTATTTTCTAGAATTTGAGAATTTTCTTGTTGGTTAACCTAAAAGAAGAATGAAATTGAATACAAAATTTTTTATTTTTAAACTCTCAATCATAGAAATTGAGAAATGATACTTATTTACATGGAATTTAAACTTGGGAATTGGAGGTCCCAAATTCAAGTTTTTTTTTTCTTTTCCAATTGGAAATTCTAAATTTCTATGTTTATGAATCCAAACAAGAGAATTGTTGTATGTCAATTTATAAATTCTTAATTTTACCCAAATTCCAAGTTTATTTCACTCATCCAAACATAGTGTAAAGGATTTAGCCTGATACATAGTATTATATATATTTCCTCTGTTCCGGGTTTTTGTGCAGATGGTAGGAGTGACTCTGTGAAATGGTTGTATTTATTTAAATATGAAAAACTTCTTTAATCTGTGTTTAAGTTATCTCATACTATGGTGATATTTGGATGTCGCCCCAAACCTCTTACAACATTAGTCAGACATTGAAGTGTCATTGAACTGGTTCAAACCAATATGAATTTATGGGACTCATGGAGTTTCATAACGGAGGAAATCTTAATCTGGTGTATGACCTCTAGATCGGCCACACATACAAATCCCCCTTGTAATTTTATATCACCAAGGCCCACTCTTGTAGAAAAAGTGTGGGGTGTAAGTCATACGCAAGAATCTCTATCGCTTACAAAGTAAGACTTCTTTCTTTGTCCTAACTGTGTGAAAATTGTATTATTCTAACTTGGAACCTACCACTCTTGTTCCTTAAAGACTTAAACTGTATGATTTTTCCTCTATTTTAGGTCATGTGTCAATGAGTAACCCACCATTTAGACAACCATTTTTCTAATTATTACATTTTTTTTGCTAATTTTAAATGAATGTCACTCTCCATAACTTCAAGACCGTTCTTCAAATCAACGTAGCACATCAATCAGGTTCCTCATATATGTAAATAGTTGATTTTTCAAACTTGTTGAAATTTGATTTTCTCATCTTTGGAAATTTCCATGGAAGAATAATCCTCCGGATGCCAAAAAATCTTTGGGTATAGCTAACTGATACGACAGTCTTCATTCCTAACTTATATTGTATTGTATGTGTGTTGACTGTTGGGTATCCCAAATCCATGAAGTTTCTTGATTCACCAAGCACCCATTCACGTCCAACTACACCCCAAACTACTGTGTTTAGTTTATGATTCATATTGTTTCATCTGACTAACATTCGAAGCAGGGCCGGCCTTGAGAATTTGGGGGCCCTATGTGAGCCTTCGAAGTGGGGCCCTAAAATTCTCTAATCTCCGGTTCTTTGTATATTGATTTGTATAAAAAAAAATCGCTAAATACATAAAAAGTTCTATTTTCACGTCAAATATCATTAAAAATTAATATTAAAAAAAAAAGATAAATATACAAACATTACATGATTCACGTTTTTAGACACAAATGTACTAAATGTTTGCAGTCAAGAGTTTAAGATTGAGAGTGAAGAACAATAAAACTTGATGATTAAGAGAGTAAATAACAATAAAACTTGATTAATGAGTATAATAAATTCAACGCCAATTGTTTCTCTTGTGTTTTTTTTTTCTTCTAAAATCAACATCACACTAACGAATTGAATATTAAAAATAATCCATTGAATAAAAAGTTATTGAAAAGAAAAATATAAAATTCAAAGTTTTGATTACCTTAAAGTACAATCTTTAAGACCATATGATAGTTGGTTTAAACATTCAATAGAAATGGAGAGAATGGGAAGTTAGTTAACTTTATATGCATTTTGGACAGATGGATTGGCAGTAAATTTGAAAAACAAGAAAAATCAAGAAAAATCTAGTGACTAAAAAAGGCAGCTTGGTGTTTCAAACTCAACACTCCAATGAAAAATGAAGCCAACATTTCCACTGCACTAACAAATAAATTATGATATTTTTTTTTTTTTTTGTATTTATATGTTAATTACAGGATATAAATTTTTTTTTTTGGGCCCTTCCGAAGTGGGGGCCCTAGGCGGGTGCCTACTTGGGCTACCTTAGGGCCAGCCCTGGGAGGAGGATCCCTTTACTACCATTTGTACCAATATTCAAATTAATGCAATATACAAATTAACTTTTGGTGAAAAAAGAAAATTTTACATATAATTTTCATTAATTTTTTAATGTAGTGTACTATATACTTAGCCACTAAGTCTAATTATCTTAGTTTAATTATATAAGATTATATCTTACAAGGTAATTCTTATTAGCACTTTAAAAATCTTATTTTGAACTCTAAACTTTCTATAATTAGAAAGACAATACATATGTGAGGAGTTTAGAATGTGATTTTTGAGTGCTAATAACAATTCCCATTTTACAATTCATAAGCCATCTCTTTTTCTTACACTCTTTGTAACATCCCGTCCCGAAACTAACGAAACGTACGTATGAATTTACGATTTTACCCCCTAGTTCGTTACTTTACGTGTAGTTTTGTGTTGTGTGGTGTTGTAGGACCACACACACTCATACCCTCTCTTTCTCTCCCGGGATTCCCTCACCCTTTGTCTATTCTCTATCTCTGTCTCTCTCTCTCTCTCTCCCCGAGTTCTTCTTCTTCTTTCTTCAACATACGAACACACACACAAAAATACTCAAACCTTCACCAATCAAGAAACCAATTACACCATTGAACTCGTGAGGTTGTGAGGAGCACAACCATACCAATTTCAGGTAAGAATTCTAACGTTTTCACGTCGTTTCGACGAGGTCCGTTTTAGTTACTATTCATGCAAACCTAAACTAGTGTGTTTTTGGAATTTCTAAGCTTGTAGATGTCTTAGTAAGGTCCCAAGGAGCCTCGGAGTGTTTCGTTGGACGAGTTTGGACGTCGGGAAAGCTGGGTTCAAAGTTGGCCGAGTTTTGAGCTTGAAGACAGGTATGATCGTGTGATTTTTAGGCCTTAAAACTAGCCTATCGTGATTCTACTAGTCCTAAGCTTCATTTTGGTATAAAGATCGTGAAAAATGGTTGAAAAACGAAGGAGAAAACTAAGTTTGAAATTTTCCCAGTTTTCCGGCGCCGTCGCCGGCGCCGGAGTCTCGCCGGAGAAGAAAGGAGAATATTCCGTTAAGTTTAACGGAATATTCCTAACGACAGTGACGGCGTCAGTTAAGTTTAACGGAATATTCCTGACGGCGTCAGTTGACGCCGTCAATGTGCATGGCACGTGGCCGCGCGTGGGGGGCGCGTAGGTCCGTGCCTATTCAGGCGCGTGGGGGCGCGTGCGGGGTCCAAAAATTATTTTAAAAATATGGGTGTGATCCTGAGGTTATGTAGAGCACGTTGGTATATTCAATTGTCCATTTTGAGCAATGTATGAGAAGTTATTACGAGAAGTTGGTTATGTGCTTTTAAATTAACGTTTTCGTAGCTTTTTCGCGTATAGGTGATTCGTATTCCGAGGACGAGCGTACACACTCGAGGCAGGGGGGCTACGACCCTTCCACTTATCAGTGAGTGGGCTTTTGGTTTTCCGTATATACCTATATACATATTAATTCCCAGAAATTTAGTATAAATGCTTATTTGTTATATGTCACTCCTTTTATATAATTGGTGGTTATGCATGATTAGTTGCATATACGTTATTTATATATTCAAATATGCATATGTCTATATATGCCTATTGGGTGCTGTGGATGCCCAGGTAAGTGCCAGGTAAAGGTTATTCATATTTACATTCAGTAGTAGTTTGAAATGCTTAGAGAGCTCATAATCTGCACCCCCGGTGTTAGTGCTCCCGCCCGTGGCCAGGGTACAGTCCTTCACGTGATGTTCACCCGCACCACACGCTCAGCTTGGATCCAAGTTAGGTGCATAGGCTTGTCGTACAGACCACATTAGGTGGTTCCGACTCGTAGGTGACCCGCGATTATTCGCAGAGTCTTCACGTGATCGTAGCACTAGAGCGTATATATAATACACCCAGTCTTGTCGTACAGACCACGTTAGGTGGTTCCGACTCGTGTGCAGATTCAGTTATTGAGTTGAGATTGGAGCTCTATATGCAGCCGTACAGGTCACGTTAGGTGACTCCCGGCTGCCAGATTATATGTTATTGATGTGAATTACGCTTGAGCATTTACATTTGATTATGAGATTCCGTTGTGGCATATTCTCGAGCATGAATGGCATATTTTGGAGCATGATTGGCATATCTATACATACGTACATATGTTCATTTTCTGGGAAGTATACAGGTTTTACGGTGAGGGGTTAGAATGTATTTTGCTAAAGAGTTTTCAAAGAGCTTTGTTTTTGCCCACTCACGCTTTTGTTTTTGCGCCCCTCCAGGTTCTAGTGGTCTAGCAGGTTCGGTGGTTTTTCCCAGAGGGCGTCCCGGCATTTCTGACAGACACTCACCATTGTAGGGTCACCTTCGGGTGTATATATGTCGCATCTTTCCTTTTTGACTGCTGTAGACTTGCTCTGAAATTGTGTCTCACATACGCTAGCACTTGTTTTAGTACTTTGTATGCTAGTTTTTAATTATTCTTACTTTTATATTACTATCTTCATAGCTTCCGCACGCGCACATGGCTACGTCACCTTCGCGTGACGGCCAGCACGCCCTGATCTCGGTCGGGGTGTGTCACTCTTTTTCTAATCGCTTCTCGGACATATTTGTTTCAAGTTTGACGTCGTTTAAATTTTAATACGTATTTTTTTTTTGGTAAACAAATGGGGCTAACACCTAACAAAGAGAAACTAAAGCAAAACATCACAAGGTATAGAGATTTTAACATCTGACACCAAGAGATGACAAGAGGTAGGAGTTTGAGCGAAATAAACTGGACCAAGAGAATTCAAGTTAGCTAATTCCTCAACCACAAAATGCATCTCATCATAAATATGACCAAGTTCACAATTCAAATCTTTGTTTAACAGCTCACGGCAAGTCTCCAATTCATCAAGAGGATGGTTCTCACTCACACCTTGAAGAACTACATGGCCAATGAGAACAAAATTAGATTCCAATTTTACATGTATTTGTTTAATAATGAAAATTTTTGGCTCACCATGTGAAAATTTTCTTAGGTTAGCTGATAATGTGAAATTTTTTTTTGTATGTTTCTTTATTTATAAAAATTTAAATCTTTAAGCTAGCACAGTCGGTAAAGGTTACGTCCTTGTTCACCATCACGTGACATTTCTTATCCAATACTGCATTGTTATGTGTAATGTATTATTAAATATGAATGTCACGTGATAATGACCGGTTATTAAAAAATATATAAAAAAATTAAAATTAAAACAAATTGTGCTGACCGTGCCGCATACGCTTAGGCAAGTGGTTCTATTATTTGCCTTGAACTAGCCATCAAATTCAAGTCTACTAGAAATTGAGTTATTTATTTGAATAAAAGGAAGAAGGGGTTGACAGATTTATTTTTTATTTATTTTTTGTTGACATGCATACTGTAAGGGGTCATTTTGATGGGAAACTTGGATGGGATAGTGATGGTAGCACCTCTTGCAGGTCAATGGTAGAGTGCACTTCACTTGGACTTCTTGAATCGTTCAACTAATAAAACACGTTGAAGCGAAAGCTCATGGAAAGTTAGGGAAGTCCTACTTTGAAGAAAATTCTTTGGTTTCCTTCTTCTTCTTTTTTTTCTTTTTTTTTTAATAATAAAAACTTATTATTAGCATTTTAAAATTTTAATTGTACACTTTTCATAACAGGATTATTTCTTTTTATAAGAAACTATTATTGTTACTCTAATTCAGCAATAGCTTCTAACTCAATGTTTAGATTTCTTGCAGGCGAAGTTGTAATAGCTTCTAATTGAATGATAGGGCATGTAATCATCACTTCTCTTGGCATTGAGCGAAAGAAACATTCAGGACAAATATTGGGATGATATATGGACTGTCTGCTTTTAGCACCAATAATTTGAAACATATTCGTCTGTTTCTACAACACTCGGGTGACTAATGTTATAACACTGTTTAGATGATTAATGTTATTAAAGATATAACTAGATGAAACGACAAATTTACTCATGGGGTCCAATAATGCCATAGATACAACAAGATATAACTAAATGAAACGATAAGTTTGCTTATGCTTATGGCTAGGTTCAATATAGAAAAAGAACTTATATGGAATGAGTTCACTATCATTTGCAGAGCCACGTAAAAAGTACCATGGCTTAAAGCCTAGGTAGCTTTTAGTGTAAAAAAATAATTTTGCATGTAATTTTCATTAATTTTCAAATGTTGCGCACAATATGTACTTGGCCACTAAGCCTAATTATTTAGTTTAATTATATATAAGATTATATATTACAATTCAGTAACCATCTCTATTTCTTACACCCTTTTTCTCATCGCTTCGTGTACATATTTGTATCAAGTTTGGCCATGTTTAAATTTTAGCATGTAATTTTTTTGGTAAGCAAACGAGGTTAAACACCCAAAAGAGAAAACTAAAGCAAACCATCACAAAGTCTAGATATTCCAGCAGTGTCCGACCCTAAGATATGTCGACAAGAGGCAGGAGCTTGTTCGAATAAACTGGACCAAGAAAATATGACAAACTCAAGTTAATTAGTTTGTTCATCAACCACAAAATTCAATTCATGATAAACATGATAGAGTTCACAATTTCACTCTCTCTCTAACAGCTCACGACAAGCTTGTACTAATTCCCCAAGAGGATGGTTTTCACTCACACCTTGCAGAATCACATGAACAAGGATAGCAGAATCAAATTACAATTTTAGCATGTATTTGTTTAATAATGGAAAATTTCTAGCATGCCCTGTGAAAACTTTCTTAGGCTGAAAAATATTGTATATTTCTTCGTTTATAAAAATTTAAATCTTTAAATTAGTTCATCCGGTGAAAATTTAAATATTTATGTTTACATTTATGGTCAATTAGGCTATTTGCTTCTTGTGTAGGAGAAGCTTAACAGGGATAGTACGTGCCACTTTCACATGAGCATGTACCACTACAGCACGTAACCCTTTCACATGATAATGACCGGTTATTAAAAAAAATAAAAAATAAAACAAAAGTGCTAACCGTGCCGCAAATGCTTGGGCAAGTGGTTCTATTATTTGCCTCGAACTAGCCATCAAATTCGAGTGTACTAGAAATTGAGTTATTTATTTGAATAAATTGAGTAATTTATTTGAACATTTTTTCATTCTCAATAATTCATGAAAGAATAAATTGAGAAAAAACTTATGAATATGTTGACTACAAGAAAGACCTCACGATAGTCAATATGGAACCCCACCACCCATCAGTGATGGTGTTCTTGGACAAATCATTACTCTAGATGGTGAAGATGTAATTGAATGTGAACTGATATTGAATTATTTCCACCGAAAAATAAAAAAAAATTGAATAATTGTACAATATTTACCTTATGTAACACGGTCACTTTGTTTTCAATTGTGCGACTTGGCTCATGAGTGTCATGAGTTGGTGTTGAATGACTAATAGAGTCTCATTTTCACAAGTTCTTTTTGTGTGGCTTTCATGTCCATATTAATAACATGCATATGGTCTGTGTGAAAAGTCTGTGCGAAACCCATTTTTCTAGCTACTTTCCACCCTGAGTTGTCAGTATTGGTGGCTCTTCCTAGGTTCCTTTGTCCTATTTTTCCTTTTACGGCTGTCATGATAAGTGATAATAATATTTAAGGTTGTCCACCGTACATAAACATTATCGTTAAATCACGTTAATATTTTGTAATTTTTTAATAAAAATAATAAGATAAAAAGTAAGCATGTGAGAAAAGGAGAAAGAAGAGAATATGAATGAGAAGCAAGAGAATCCCACTTCGTATGTTCTGGCGGCCAACTATGGAGACCTTTCACACCATGTTTTAGGTGTCAGCTAACTATGGAGGTCATTCACACCCTAAGTTCCAGGACAGCCAGCTATGGAGGACCTTCACTCCATGTTCCAAGTGTTAGACATGTATGGAGGCACGCCACCCCATGCTCCAAGTGTCAGCAATCTATGGAGGCCCTTCACTCCATAATTTCAGGTTTTAACCAGCTTTGGTGCTTCCAGTCTGGCAGAATTATGTATCAACCATTTGTACTGTTTGTAGCCACGTTAAAAGCTACCACAGGCTAAATGTTCAAGGAAAAGAAATCACACGATTTGATTGAGAGTGATTGTAGCTTCTGAAATTATCAATTTTTGGGATAAATTGATTGTGGGATGTAAATGTAATTAGCTTTATTATAGGTTCTATTTACTTAGAATAGCACATAGGTTTTGTATAAGATCTTACGTTGTGGGAAAGGAATCATTTTCGAATCCCTTCTTTCTAATCCACCAAATCTGAAGACTCGTACTGTTGAGATTTGATTAAACGACTACAAATAAAGGTCTACTTTAAAAGTTATAATAACTTCAGTCGTTAAATCAATTTTCAACAATATGAATTCCTTAATTTAGTGGATTACAAGGAAGGGATCCAGAGAGGATCCCTTTCCTATCATTTGTACCAATATTCAAATTAATGCAATATACAAATTAACTTTTGGTGAAAAAAGAAAATTTTACATATATTTTTCATTAATTTTTTAATGTATTGTACTATATACTTAGCCACTAAGTCTAATTATCTTAGTTTAATTATATAAGATTATATCTTACAATGTAATTCTTATTAGCACTTGAAAAATCTTATTTTGAACTCTAAACTTTCTATAATTAGAAAGAAAATACATATGTGGGGAGTGTAGAATGAGATTTTTGAGTGCTAATAACAATTCTCATCTTACAATTCATAAGCCATCTCTTTTTCTTACACTCTTTTTCTAATCACTTCTCAGACATATTTGTTTCAAGTTTGGCGTCATTTAAATTTTAATACGTATTAGAGAAACTAAAGCAAAACATCACAAGGTATAAAGATTTTAGCAACATCTTACACCAAGAGATGACAAGAGGCAGGAGTTTGAGCGAAATAAACTAGACCAAGAGAATTCAAGTTAGCTAATTCCTCAACCACAAAATGCATCTCATATTAAATATGACCAAGTTCACAATTCCAATCTTTGTTTAACAGCTCACGGCAAGCCTCCAATTCACCAAGAGGATAGTTCTCACTCACACCTTGAAGAACTATATGGCCAATGAGAACAAAATTAGATTCCAATTTTACATGTATTTGTTTAATAATGAAAATTTTTGGCTCATCATGTGAAAATTTTCTTAGGTTAGTTGATAATGTGAAAAAAAATATTGTATGTTTCTTCATTTATAAAAATTTAAATCTTTAAGCTAGCACACTCAATAAAGGCTTCGTCCTTGTTCACCATCACGTGACATTTCTTGTCCAATACTGCATTATTATGTATAAAGCATTCTTCATATGATAATGTATTATTAAATATGAATGCCGCATGATAATGACAGGTTATTAAAAAAAATTAAAAAAAATTTAAAAAAAAAATGTGCTGACCGTGCCGCATACGCTTAGGCAAATGGTTCTATTATTTGCCTTGAACTAGCCATCAAATTCAAGCTACTAGAAATTGAGTTATTTATTTGAATAAAAGGAAGAGGGGGTTTATTTTGTATTTATATTTTGTTGGAGTAAGATTCTGTTCTCTTTTTTTTTTCTCTCTCTCTCTCTCTTTCCCTCTCCTCCTAATTGAACGGTCACGCCAACGTCTTATATTAATTTTTTATAACAAGAAAAAGATAAAATAAAAAAATGTGACAGGATGAGATGAAAAGAGATGGGAAGAGAAGTCTGTTTTATTGACATGCATACTGTAAGGGGTCATTTTTTTATGGGAAACTGGGATGGGATAGTGATGGTAGCACCTCTTGCGGGTCAATGGTAGAGTCCACTTCACTTTGGCTTCTTGAATCGTTCAACTAATAAACACGTTGAAGCGAAAGCTCATGGAAAGTTAGGGAAGTCCTACTTTGAAGAAAATTCTTTTTTTTTTTTTTTTAATAAAAAACTATTATTAGCACTTTAAAATTTTAATTGTACACTTTTCATAACAGGATTATTTCTTTTTATAAGAAACTATCATTGTTACTCTAATTCAGCAATAGCTTCTAACTCAATGTTTAGATTTCTCGCAGGTGGAGTTGTAATAACTTCTAACTGAATGATAGGCATGTAATCATCACTTCTCTTGGCATTGAGCGAAAGAAACATTCGAGATAAATATTGGGATGATATATGGACTGTCTGATTTTAGCACCAATAATTTGAAACATATTCATCTGTTTCTACAACACTCGGGTGACTAATGTTATAACATTGTTTGGGTGACTAATGTTATTAAAGATATAACTAAAGCAAAGGAGGTTAAACGCCCATAAGAGAAAACTAAAGCAAACCATCACAAAGTCTAGATATTCCAACAGTGTCCGACACTAAGATATGTCGACAAGAGGCAGAAGCTTGTTCGAATAAACTGGACCAAGAAAATACGACAAACTCAAGTTAATTAGTCTGTTCATCAACCACAAAATTCAATTCATAATAAACATGACAGAGTTCACAATTCAATATCTCTCTAACAGCTCACGACAAGCTTGTACTAATTCACCACGAGGATGGTTTTCACTCACACCTTGCAGAATCACATGAACAAGGAGAGCATAATCAAATTACAATTTTAGCATGTGTTTGTTTAATAATGGAAAATTTCTAGCATGCCCTATTGATAGGAGCATATTTAGGCGACTTAACTAGCTTATTCTTGTGCATTTGTGCTATTATTTCTTAGTTAATGTCGTATTACAACTCAATTTCGTGTGTTTTTAGGTCCTATGGGTTAAAGTATCAAGAAAGTGCATTTTGATGCATTTTGGTGCAGTTTTGGGCACTATGTGGATAGCTTGCATATGGGCCAACATGGATGGACGAATTTGGAGTTCAAGAGGCTAGAAATATGATGAGAAGAGGAAGGAACTAAGCTCAAGACAAAGTGGATAAGGAAGTAGATCAAAAGAGGAAACCCTATCCAAAACCTTATATAAAACCTTATCCAACATTATCCAAAACCTTATCTCATCCTATCTTATCCTAACCTAATCTTGTTCCACCTTAATCCTAGCTGCAAGTGGACCTAAAAACATGATTTCTAGAAGCCTTATCTAACCCTAAAAGGGTGCCACACCCTTCCCCCTTTTATCTCTTCTAGAAAACCCAAAATCAGCCACAAAACACCTAGTTTTTAGAAGGCCCAATTTTGGACGAATTTCCTAAACCTTTTTCCTTTTGGATTCTGATTTATAGGGCCTCATTCCTTGTGGATTTGGGTTTCACAAATCCTTTTATGAAACTAATTGGGCCAAACCCTCTCCTAAGTGGATTTAACTTACTTGTGCCGAACCCTAGGGCCCTAATCCATAAAATCTGCTAAGTGTAACCCTAACCTACTTAACCCTAGGACTATATAAACATAAAATCAGCCAAAAAATCGTAGACCCCTTTATGCTATTCAGAAACCCTTGTGCCGTGATAGGAGCATATTCATGCGACTTAAATGGCTTGTTCTCGTACATTTACGTTATGTTTCTTTAGTTATTTTAGTCCTTTATGCTTCTTTTGTGTGTTTTTAGGATCATAAGACTTGTTTGACGAAAGGATGCATTATGGAGTGTTTTGGGGCCTTTTGGAGCACTATTGGGCTAAGGATGGATAGCTTATGCTTGGAGCCCAAGTGTTGGATGAAATTGAAGCCTTGTATGCTCTTTGGGACATAAAACAAAGGGCCTAGCCCAATCAAACAAATCCTTTGAGCCATGGAAAACCTCTAGCCCAATCAAACAATCCATCAAAGCCATGCAAAACCACCAACACATGCACCCATCACCAAACACTTACCTTTGCCGAGCACTTCCCTTTCATTTCAGCATTTCCCCTTTGCATTTCCACCTTCCCACTTCATCATTGCACCACAAATCAACACATGCACTTTGCCTTTCATCATTGCACCACAAATCATCAACACATGCACCCTTTAATTCATTTTCAGCAGAAAATCCACTTCCTTTGCCGTGCATATCAATGCATTTCATTCATTCCACATGCATTTCAATTCACATGCACTCATCATCATTCAACCTAGTGTCACTCCCATTCTTTCCCTACAAACAAT
Source organism: Pyrus x bretschneideri (assembly GCF_019419815.1). Taxonomy (NCBI): domain Eukaryota; kingdom Viridiplantae; phylum Streptophyta; class Magnoliopsida; order Rosales; family Rosaceae; genus Pyrus; species Pyrus x bretschneideri. The sequence continues at coordinate 41,671 of NW_025999584.1, read as the reverse complement.
TCATTCACATGCAACCATTAAACATTTAATCATTTCACTTCACTTAATGCCGTGAATAACCCATTCCACTCCAGATTTCCAGCATCCCATAATCATTCACACCCCTTTAATTCACATGCACTCACATGCACTCACATGCATTCACACACACTTCACACAAACAAACAACTCAATACCATGCATCTCCACAATTCCATTCATCAACACATGCATTCTCTTCACATTCACCCACATTCACATTCAATCATTCACTCATGCACCCTTTATTCTTCATCATTCCAGCCATGCACATTTAATCATTCATTTCCCAACTCAATACCGTGCCTTTCACTCCCATTTCCAGCATGCATTCACATGCATTTTCAGCACCTACACACCTCACACACATGCAATTCCAGCACCAACAAGCATCATTGCCGTGTACCCCTTATGCATTTCCAGCTTTCACATGCTTTCCTAGATGTTTTCCATCATTAACAAGCCACATGCATTCTAAACAAACAGCCATATACACCTCTACTCCTCCTATAAAAACCCTTGCATTCATTCATTCAAAAACATCTCATTTTCATACACAAGATACCACAAACACTTCCCCTTTGCCGCAAATCCCTTTCAATTTCTACACAATCTCTTCTCGGCTTCATTCCATTCCATACACTCTCCCATTCGCAGAAACTGTCCATACACTCTCCCATTCGCAGAAACCATTCAACCTTAGCCGCTCAACCTTCATTTACAACACACTTGGAGCACCAACACCGAAGGCAACTCTTAAGGGATTTCGACATCATTTTTGCTTCAAGGGTTCTTTCTCCTTAATTCTATGTTCATTCATGTTGTATATTTTTATATCAAACATTCTGTAAACATGAAGTGTAACTAATTTCTTTCTAGGGATTCGATGTAGCCTTGCAAGATTGCCATGTAGTTATTTCAGAATGCTCAGTTGATCCATCTATTTCTTGTTTCATTCTCTGATTTAATTGTGACTTTGTGTGTTGATTTTAATGTTTGATCACCATTTGATTTAACCACAGGTTGTTTAGCCAAGAGTAAAGCACACATCATGCATACTCTTGGTGGATATGTGAATGAATGAAGGGAATGCTTTGCAAACAACTTGCCGAGTGTTTCCTTTGGTTTTATGAAAGTTCCTTGTGCGTGTGATGTTCTTGATTAGGGACCAAAGTTGCACATCACACTTAGGTTCATGATTAGGAACATTTGATCAAGTCCACACATCATATGGTTGATCATATCTAAGTGAAACAAACCCAAGAAATAGGTAGATGGATGAGTATAATCTGATTTAACAAGCATGGACTTGGCTTAGCAATGGTGAAACCGAATCCCTAGCTTCATCTCCATTTGTGCTATCTCATTTTATTAGTTGTTGATTCATTTATTTGTGTCTACTTCATTTTCTTGTGCTTTCAAGTTACAACAACAAATCTGCCTAAGTTGATTAGTTTTATTTCTCTTATAGAGTTCTTGCAAAACAAGTAGTTGTATAGGTCCAATTAGTCCCTGTGGATTCGACACCCTTACTTGTGCCATTATACTAAACATATTCTAGCACGAAGAAGGAAAACATCAATCAAAATGGCGCCGTTGCCGGGGACTGATTTCAGTCCCTTATAATTGCTTGTTTTGATATTAAACCTTGTTCTTTTCATTTTAAGTAGATTTCTGATTTTTATTCAAACTTGTTTTATCTTGTTTCAGGTAGTATATGTCAAATAGACTTGCTGAATTAGGCCAAAGAATTGAACGGTTAAAGGGCAACACTTTGGAAAGCTTTGTGCCAACAAGTTCCTCCATTGTCCGTGAAGAAGAGGAAGGGAAACCGTCTAGTCCAACAAGTGAAGGATCTGAGCACTTTAATTGGGAAAGAGAAGAAGAGATGGCGGGCAACCAAGATGATCTTCGAGCTTTGGAGGATTTTGCTCAACCAATCATACCAAATTCACCTTCATGCATCTTGCTGCCCACAGAAGCTAGAAACTATGATCTTAAATCTTCACATTTCCATATGTTTCCTTCTTTTTATGGCTTACCTAATGAAGATCCTTTAGCTCATATTAAAGAATTTTACAATGTTGTGAGTGGTTTACCTTTACAGGGAGTAAGTGAAGCAAATCTGAGGATGAGAGTGTTCCCTTACACCTTGAAAGATAGGGCCAAGGGTTGGTTAATGACTCTAGTACCTGGTTCACTCACCACATGGGATGCCGTGGCTAAGAAGTTTTTGGAAAAGTTCTTTTCCACTCAAAAGACAGCCACATTAAGGGGACAAATCTTCAACTTCAAACAAGATGATGGAGAACCTTTCAATGAGTGTTGGGAGCGCTTTAAAGGCCTTTTGTTGCAATGTCCACACCATGGGTTACCTCTTCACTTACAAATGCAAATTTTCTATGATGGACTAACCCAAACATGTCAATCAACTGTTGATAATGCAGCAGGTGGAGCTTTGAAGAAAAAGAATGCTCAAGAGTCATATAACATTTATGAGATGTTGGGATTTAATGCTCAACACAAAGATGTAAGGGGTAAGAGAGTTGGAGTATATGAAACAAGCTCTAATCATGATCTTTCTTTGCAGGTAGCTAACCTAGAAAAGAAGCTTGAATCCGTGCTCAACATGGTGCCAAAAGCAAGTGAAGTGTGTGCCATTTGCAACATACCAAGCCACCTTACTCATCAATGTCCATCTAGGGAGGCTTACCCCGAGTATGTCCAAGAGCAAGTGAACCTCATGAATTCTTACAATCAAAGGCCAAGGAATGATGTGTATTCCAATACATATAACCCAAGTTGGAGAGATCATCCCAATCTTTCGTGGAAGAACAACAATCAATTCCAAAACTTCCAACCAAAACCTACACTTGAAGATACGGTTAAATTGTTAGCCCAAAATACCTTGCAATTCCAACAAACCACCAATAGCACTCTCCAACAACATTCGGCGGCTCTAACCAAAATGGAAACACAATTGGGGCAGATTGCAGATGCCTTGAGCCAAAGAGAGGTTGGAAAGTTTCCAAGCCAACCCGTGATACTCCAAAGGAACCAAGAGCAAGCCAAAGCAATCACTACACTTAAAAGTGGTAAGGTTATTAATAATAGAGTTGGCAATGAAGTTACTAATGAATCTGATCATGTGAATGCAGGTGTTACTCAAGGAGAAAATGAGAAACCAAATGAGGAACCAAGCCATGCTACTCCCTCGTTTGAAGCACCAAATCTTCACAAGGCCGAGAAACCTTACACTCCACCAATACCATTCCCTGGAAGACTTGCCAAGAGCAAGCAGGATAAGTCATTTAAGGAGATTTTTGATATTCTAAGTAAGGTAAATGTTAACTTACCTTTGCTTGATGTCATTAGGAACATGCCAGCTTATGGGAAGTTCTTCAAAGAGTTAAACAACTACAAAAGGAAGTATGGACCACATGAGAAGGTAGTGTTGTCCGAGAATGTAAGTGCCGTGTTGCAAAGAAAACTTCCACCAAAGCTCAAGGATCCAGGAAGTTTTTCTATCAACATCACCATAGGAGACAAGAAGGTAGAGAAGGCGATGCTTGACTTAGGTGCTAGCATCAACTTAATGCCTTATTCCGTATACCTTCAACTAGGTTTGGGGGAATTGAAAGCCACCACCATCTCATTACAACTTGCGGACAGATCCGTGAAATATCCAAGAGGTATAGTAGAGGATATTCTAGTTCAAATTGATAAACTAATCTTGCCTGCGGATTTTGTAGTGTTGGACATGGAAGAAGCTCCTATACATGATCGAGAATTGCCTATTTTGCTTGGGAGACCGTTTATGGCCACGACCAAGACCATCATTGATGTGCAAAATGGACTCCTCACTATGACAGTGCTAGGAGAGACCGTTCAATTCAAAGTGTTTGAGTCTCTTTCACATCCTTCTTCATCTCTTGATTGTTATGCCATTGATGTGCTTGATTCGCTTGTTTTCTCTAAGTTCTTGCAGGCACAATCTAATGAACCATTACAAACTGTTTTGAGTCAATCTCAAGATGAGTTTGATGAAGAAGATGCACTCATGGAAGAAGTAGCTGCCTTGGAAGCATTGGCACCGTATCCTTTGAATATTTTACCTCTTTTAGAGCCTTTAGAACCATCGAGGTCACATTTAACCCCTTCCACTGTTAAGGCACCAAAACTTGAACTTAAACCACTTCCACCACATCTAAAGTATGCATATCTAGCTGAATTTGAAACTCTTCCAGTTATCATAACTTCTGACCTCACCCCAAATGAAGAAGATAAACTAATTAGGGTGTTAAAAGAGTTCAAATCAGTTATTGGTTGGTCTATTGCAGATATCAAGGGAATAAGCCCTACCATGTGCATGCATAGGATTCTTTTGGAAGAAGGAGCAAAGTCAACCCGTGAACCACAAAGGAGGCTCAATCCACACATGAAGGAAGTTGTGAGGAATGAAGTGTTGAAGTTGTTAGATGTGGGGATCATATATCCCATTTCTGATAGCAAATGGGTGAGTGCTATTCAGGTGGTACCTAAGAAGGTGGGAATCACGGTGATGAAGAATGAAAACAAAGAGCTTGTGCCCACAAAGCCCACGGCTAGTTGGCGTGTTTGCACCGATTACAGGAAGTTGAATTCTAGCACTAGAAAAGATTACTTTCCTATGCCTTTCATAGATCAAATGCTTGAGAGATTGGTAGGTTACTCACACTATTGTTTTCTTGATGGTTACTCAGGTTACAATCAAATTGCAATTGCTCCGGAGGATCAAGAGAAAACTACCTTTACTTGCCCGTTTGGCACATTTGCATATAGGAGAATGCCTTTTGGACTTTGCAATGCTCCAGCAACATTCCAAAGATGCATGTTGGCAATCTTTTCTGACATGGTAGAAAGATTCATTGAGGTATTTATGGATGACTTTTCAGTGTTTGGTTCCTCTTTTGATGAATGTCTTAACCATCTCTCTTTAGTACTTCAAAGATGTCAGGAAACAAATTTGGTTCTCAATTGGGAAAAGTGCCAATTTATGGTGAAACAAGGAATTGTGTTGGGGCATGTAATCTCTAGCCAAGGAATGGAGGTGGACAAAGCCAAAATTGACATCATCACCAATATGGCAGCTCCCACAACCGTGAAGGGAGTAAGAAGTTTTTTTGGGACATGCGGGTTTTTATCGTCGTTTCATTAAGAACTTTTCAATGATCACTCGTCCATTATGCAATCTGTTAGCTAAAGATGTTGTATTTCATTTTGATAAAGCTTGTATGGATGCATTCAATACTTTGAAACATGAATTAACCTCGGCCCCTATTATTATGGCACCAGATTGGTCTTTACCTTTTGAATTAATGTGTGATGCCTCTGACTATGCTATTGGTGCAGTTTTAGGGTAAAGGGTGAACAAGCTCCCACACGTGATCTACTATGCAAGCCGGACTCTAAATGATGCTCAACTTAACTATTCCACAACTGAAAAGGAGTTGCTTGCTATTGTTTTTGCCTTAGAGAAGTTTCGGTCATATCTTGTTGGATCTAAAGTTATTGTGTTTTCTGATCATGCAGCCCTTAGGTACTTGATGACAAAAAAGGATGCTAAGCCACGCTTAATTAGATGGATACTCTTACTACAAGAGTTTGACTTGGCAATTCGAGATAAGAAGGGAAATGATAATGTTGTGGCTGACCATTTGTCACGGCTCAATGAAAACCATGGAGTTGGACAACCTTTGCCTCTAAATGAATCATTTCCAGATGAACAACTCCTTGTTATTCAAGAAAAAGAACCATGGTATGCTGATTTTGTTAATTATCTTGTTTGTGGAATAATTAGAAATGACCTTTCTTTTTAGGAAAGAAAGAAGTTCCTTGCCATGGTAAAGCACTACGTTTGGGACGAACCATATTTGTTTAAATATTGCCCTGACCAAATCATTAGGAGGTGTGTCCCAGAGAGTGAGCAACAAAGCATTCTAACGTTCAGCCATACATTGGCATGTGGAGGACATTTTGGTGCCAAAAAGACATCTCTAAAGGTTTTACAATCTGGTTTCTTTTGGCCTACTTTATTCAAAGATGCTTTTGATTTTTGTTCTAAGTGTGATAGGTGCCAGAAAATGGGGATCATCAGCCGAAGAAATGAGATGCCATTGAACAACATTTTGGTGGTGGAGCTCTTTGATGTTTGGGGAATCGATTTCATGGGACCATTTCCATCCTCTTTTGGTTACTTATACATATTAGTGGCAGTAGATTATGTATCCAAATGGGTTGAAGCCATTGCTACAATAACTAATGATCATAAGGTTGTTTTGAATTTTCTTAAAGATGTGATTTTTTGTAGGTTTGGAACCCCAAGAGCTATTATTAGTGATGGTGGCAGCCATTTCTGCAACAAACCCTTTGAATCCTTGATGAAGAAGTACAACATCAACCACAAAGTGGCAACCCCGTACCATCCTCAAACCTCAGGACAAGTGGAGATTATCAATAGGGAGATCAAGAACATTTTGATGAAGACCGTAAGCCCTACAAGGAAGGATTGGTCACTGAGGTTGAATGATGCACTATGGGCATATAGAACAGCATATAAGACCCCCATTGGCATGAGTCCTTATCGCCTTGTGTTTGGGAAAGCTTGTCATTTGCCAATAGAGCTTGAACACCGTGCATATTGGGCCATCAAGAAGTTCAACTTTGATTACAAGGATGTTGGAATAGCAAGGAAGCTCCAACTTAATGAGTTGGAAGAACTCAGAAATGAAGCATATGAGAATGCCAAAATCTACAAGGAACGGACTAAGCTCTATCATGACAAGGCCATCCTACGGAAGGAGTTTCACCAAGGTATGAAAGTACTGTTGTATGACTCACGTTTGAGACTTTTTCCAGGAAAATTGAAGTCTAGGTGGGTGGGACCATTTAAGGTGCTGCAAACATTTCCCCACGGAGCTGTGGAGATAGAGAACATGAAGAATGGCACCTCTTTTAAAGTCAATGGGCAGCGATTGAAACCATATTTGGAGAAAGTGGAGGAAGAGCAAGTTTATCAAGTTGTAGATTTTCTTGAGTTTACAACACCGTGAACAAGCTACCATGTCTTGCCTAGACATTAAATAAAGCGCTTACTAGGAGGCAACCTAGTGTGGTTTGTGTTCTTTCCTCATTTTGTGTTTTTTTTGTGTTAGTTGTGTTAGTTTTGGTTAAGTGTGTTTTTGCTTACTAATACGAATGTATATGAGGGCTATGTTTGTAGACAAACTATTGGGTTGCTATGAAAAAGGGTTTTATGACACGGGACATGTCATAACTTTCGAAGGGGTGTTTATTTTTAAGTTCATGTCGGAGCACAAAGGTAAGCCGCCTCCCCAAATTTCAATTTTCTTTTATACTAATATGTTGTTAATGATTCAGGCATCCACTCTAGAATTTAAACCATTACCGGATCATTTCAAGTATCACCCTCCATTCAAAGATCAATTCCATGCCGTTTGATTTGAAAAAAAAAAAAAAAAAAAAAAAAAAAAAACATGGCAGAAAGATGGAGCCTTCACAAAGGATGTTTACGTGAAGCCCCACTACGAGGCGTCGGAGCAGAAGGCATCGAAGCGGGAGGCATCGGAGCGGGAGGCATCGGAGCTAGACCATTCCAGGCCTCAATACTTGGCCAAACGCTGGATGACCCAGGAAAAAGGTGCCTCTGGAGATAAGCCGCAAGCCTTTGACGGTCACTGTGAATTCGACCCTCAGATTCTTGCAGCTCATCAAGCTTCCTCTTCATGCCCGACGAATAGTTATTTGCAAGCACATGCAAACTTCTATTCTCGTACTTAAGCTGTTTGATCTCCTGCTTAAGACTTTCCACCTCTGTCATCAACGATTCCACTTAGCGGGACCGAGCAAGCAGGCGTTGGCCCATGTTGGACACAGAGCCTGCACATTGAACGCTGAGAGCGAGGGACTCTTGAACGGCCAACTCATCGGACCGTCCTGAAAGCAGCGTACTGTCCTTAGGAGTAAGGAGGTTCCTAGCTACTATCGTAGCTGTTGTTGCATCTGTCATCATGGAGTCTTCACCTGAAAGAGGACCATTAGAAGATAAAAAAGAAGGGCGCCATACATTACCTTGACGGGGCGCAACCGGATCGCTGCTGAGACTCAAATCTAAGCTAAGGTTCGATGGGTTAGTCATTTTTCAAAGGTGTTCAATGAGAAGGGGTGGATGAAGTTAAATCTCAAAGGGCCGGAGTCGATTTTCAAGAATGGGAAATCTTCAGAGTGTGTATGTTGGGGTGATTGATACCTCTATAAAAAGCCAAGGCGACGCGTCCATCGATTCAAAAAGCCGGAATTTCCGGCGTAAGTTAGGCGACGCTTTCTCGGCTTTTCTGAAGACGCGTTCAACTTTGTCAAAAGATTTCTTCTTTTCAGAAAACACGTGGAGGCCATCCTCGCAACTAAACATCTTTAGCCGACAAGCGCAAAGTTCGGCGACGCTTTCTCTGCTTTTCAGAAAATGCGTGCAGCTTTGTCAAAAGGAGCCGCATCCGCACTACTACGTGTCGTTCAGAAAGCGAAGGGGCGCCTGCTCGGAAATCGAAGAGGCGTATTCAGAAATCGAAGAGGCGCGCACTATTTCAAAAAGCCGGATTTGTGGGATCAAAACGTTTGTCGACAAGGGTAAAAGAACAGTACCACCACTTGATATTATCTCTATATATGTCGACCTTCGTCTTTTATGGCAAGGCAAACCTGAAGAAAATGCCCAACTCTCCCTCACCTCTGAGGGCGCACTCCCAGCAAAGCCTTTCGAAATACTCAATTCTTTCTTCTTACCCAAAGATGATACCAGATGCCTGGAGTACAGATGACCCAGGAGGAAACTGCGGATTGAAATATGCTGATTCATTCACCGCTTCTTCAAAAGCAAAGGTATCTCATATCATCAAGGTCAAAAGCAAAAGTATCTCATATCATGCTCTTTCCCTGTCTTTTTCTTTGTCCTTGTTCTTACTTGCATGGCAAAGTGAAAGAAGCAATCAGCCGGCACTTGGAGTCAGTCTTCTGTTCTGGAGCCAACTGCCTGGAATCTATTCTTGATTGCTTACCTAGCGTTGCTCTCGAGTAGTCATCTTCAACGGTTGATACACTTCCAGAGAAGGGACCACTCCTGCAAAGATTGAACAAAGAAACAGATAAAAGGGATAAGCTCAGACCTTCGGGGGAGAACAAAAGAATCCTGCTGCCCAGTTCAAGAGTAGCACAAAGGAAAATCAATGATGGGTGGAAACCAGTTCAAGAGTAAGCCTGTGGAATCACCAAGATCAATGCCTCAATGCAATTACCAAGGAGAAGATGGAATTTACACTCCATAACCAGATTTGCGTCCCTAAACTCTTCTCTTTGTTAATTACATTCTGCCATGTTTAGTATGTTTAAGTGCTTTTTGTGTGTTTACTTATGTTTTGCGTGAATCTATGCTTAAAACATTGAGGACAATGTTTGATTTAAGTGTGGGGGGGTAACTAAGTATATTTAATGCAAATTCGTGGGATTTTATCACCCATTACTTCAAATGTTGTTCCTTGCTGTTTTAAGGTGTTTTTAAGTTGTTTTAGAGTGTTTTTAGTGTGTTTTGTTTTATAACTCCGAAAATCACATAAAAATTTGAAAAACAGGTTTTGAAAAGCCTAAAAAGAGTGTTTTGAGTCGTTTTTGTGTGTTTGTGTCTTAGGGTACCTTCCAACACAATGATAAGGATTTGGTTTGTAATTGCATGACTGTTAAAAAGAGTTATAAACATAGAAAAGTTTGATTTACTCTTGGTATATGCTTGGTTATGGTTATAATGTATGACTTCACATGCAATCATAAAAGAAAAATTCGTTTTTTTTTTGTAACATGCTTGAAGGAAGGAACTCAAACAAACGCTACAACCTTGTGAGACTTGAGCCTAAACGTTCTTTGGAGAGTTATTTTCTGTGATTCTTTGTTTTCTAAAGTTGTTGCATGATCTCATTATTCCTTGCTTGGTTGCTACTTAGAATGCAATTGTATCATGATAGAACTAAATGGTAGAACTTATATCCGTTTCATTCAAAGCATGACATTGAATTGCATAACATATATCAAGATGAAGTTGTGTAGTTGCCACCATAGCCAAATAGCCTTACTTCCCATATTTTGTATATATTAGTTTTAACCCCGTTGAGCCTCGTTTAGCCTCGTTTAGCCTATTTTCTTTGCTAACCACATCACCCCTTACCTAGCCTAGAGTAGGACTTTCTTATACCCTTGTTCTTAAAGTATAGTGAGCATGACTTAAATGAATTCCTTTTGAGTTACATTATGCAAGAAAATGAGTGTGGGGGAGTAAAAGTTTGTTCTTACGTTTATATGTATGTTGTGAGATTCAAAAGAAAAAGAAAAAAAAAAAAAAAGGAGTGAAAATAAGTAAGAATGAACTCACGAGCATTGATGGTTGAAGAAAGGGTCCAAAAAGTTGAATATGACCCTAAGTTTTGTGTGACTTTCCCTTGGGTGTTCAAAGTTGACTTCTGCGTTCTTAAGGGAATTCTAAGTGCCTAATTCAATACTTGGCTCACTATTGCTTTAAGAATGTTTGTTTATCCTTCACCTTTCTTTGTTAGCCAAACACCTTTAGCTTCGTTTCAACCCTTATGCTTCTATCTTGAGTGTTATGTGTTTCAATTTGTGGAGTTTGGAATTGATATGAGCTTATGGAATCACTGGTGCTCATTCTAAGTAGTAGCATTCCATTCATGAGATCATATTCATGTCATTATCGTAAATCCAGAAAATGTTTTCCTTGTTATAACATATGTGAGTGTTCGTCTACATGTTTACATCAATCTTCTCACATATACCTAGTATAGGGTGTGTAGTCAGAAAATCTGTGTGAAAAACGAGAGTACAACTAGTAAGGAATTGAAGGAATTCTCTAAGGCATGTTACTACATTCAAAACATGGTTTTAAATGCTTAATTGTGAACTAGTATGTGGTGACTATGAGTAAGAATGTACTTAAGTGTAAAGATGGCTAAAATCTGTGGGAATAATGATTTTTAACTTGTCATGTGCATTGGAAATCCCTGAGACGATTGTTGGAAGGTTTAGGTTGTGTTTTACTTGTTCGGTGTCGTTTTGTTTTTGGTTTCTTTTGTTTTGTTTTGCTCGAGGACTAGCAAAAGCTAAGTGTGGGGGTATTTGATAGGAGCATATTCATGCGACTTAAATGGCTTGTTCTCGTACATTTACGTTATGTTTCTTTAGTTATTTTAGTCCTTTATGCTTCTTTTGTGTGTTTTTAGGATCATAAGACTTGTTTGACGAAAGGATGCATTATGGAGTGTTTTGGGGCCTTTTGGAGCACTATTGGGCTAAGGATGGATAGCTTATGCTTGGAGCCCAAGTGTTGGATGAAATTGAAGCCTTGTATGCTCTTTGGGACATAAAACAAAGGGCCTAGCCCAATCAAACAAATCCTTTGAGCCATGGAAAACCTCTAGCCCAATCAAACAATCCATCAAAGCCATGCAAAACCACCAACACATGCACCCATCACCAAACACTTACCTTTGCCGAGCACTTCCCTTTCATTTTAGCATTTCCCCTTTGCATTTCCACCTTCCCACTTCATCATTGCACCACAAATCAACACATGCACTTTGCCTTTCATCATTGCACCACAAATCATCAACACATGCACCCTTTAATTCATTTCAGCAGAAAATCCACTTCCTTTGCCGTGCATATCAATGCATTTCATTCATTCCACATGCATTTCAATTCACATGCACTCATCATCATTCAACCTAGTGTCACTCCCATTCTTTCCCTACAAACAATTCATTCACATGCAACCATTAAACATTTAATCATTTCACTTCACTTAATGCCGTGAATAACCCATTCCACTCCAGATTTCCAGCATCCCATAATCATTCACACCCCTTTAATTCACATGCACTCACATGCATTCACACACACTTCACACAAACAAACAACTCAATACCGTGCATCTCCACAATTCCATTCATCAACACATGCATTCTCTTCACATTCACCCACATTCACATTCAATCATTCACTCATGCACCCTTTATTCTTCATCATTCCAGCCATGCACATTTAATCATTCATTTCCCAACTCAATACCGTGTCTTTCACTCCCATTTCCAGCATGCATTCACATGCATTTTCAGCACCTACACACCTCACACACATGCAATTCCAGCACCAACAAGCATCATTGTCGTGTACCCCTTATGCATTTCCAGCTTTCACATGCTTTCCTAGATGTTTTCCATCATTAACAAGCCACATGCATTCTAAACAAACAGCCATATACACCTCTACTCCTCCTATAAAAACCCTTGCATTCATTCATTCAAAAACATCTCATTTTCATACACAAGATACCACAAACACTTCCCCTTTGCCGCAAATCCCTTTCAATTTCTACACAATCTCTTCTCGGCTTCATTCCATTCCATACACTCTCCCATTCGCAGAAACTGTCCATACACTCTCCCATTCGCAGAAACCATTCAACCTTAGTCGCTCCACCTTCATTTACAACACACTTGGAGCACCAACACCGAAGGCAACTCTTAAGGGATTTCGACATCAGTTTTGCTTCAAGGGTTCTTTCTCCTTAATTCTATGTTCATTCATGTTGTATATTTTTATATCAAACATTCTGTAAACATGAAGTGTAACTAATTTCTTTCTAGGGATTCGATGTAGCCTTGCAAGATTGCTATGTAGTTATTTCAGAATGCTCAGTTGATCCATCTATTTCTTGTTTCATTCTCTGATTTAATTGTGACTTTGTGTGTTGATTTTAATGTTTGATCACCATTTGATTTAACCACAGGTTGTTTAGCCAAGAGTAAAGCACACATCATGCATACTCTTGGTGGATATGTGAATGAATGAAGGGAATGCTTTGCAAACAACCTGCCGAGTGTTTCCTTTGGTTTTATGAAAGTTCCTTGTGCGTGTCATGTTCTTGATTAGGGACCAAAGTTGCACATCACACTTAGGTTCATGATTAGGAACATTTGATCAAGTCCACACATCATATGGTTGATCATATCTAAGTGAAACAAACCCAAGAAATAGGTAGATGGATGAGTATAATCTGATTTAACAAGCATGGACTTGGCTTAGCAATGGTGAAACCGAATCCCTAGCTTCATCTCCATTTGTGCTATCTCATTTTATTAGTTGTTGATTCATTTATTTGTGTCTACTTCATTTTCTTGTGCTTTCAAGTTACAACAACAAATCTGCCTAAGTTGATTAGTTTTATTTCTCTTATAGAGTTCTTGCAAAACAAGTAGTTGTATAGGTCCAATTAGTCCCTGTGGATTCGACACCCTTACTTGTGCCATTATACTAAACATATTCTAGCACGAAGAAGGAAAACATCAATCATGCCGCAACCTCCATTCTCCATTCTCAACCTCCATACACCTCCATACATCTTCCTACACATCTGCCGCACCCTTCCCACCATAATCAACCATCCTCCATCCCTCCAAACAAGGAAACACCATCCAAAACCCCCAATTCCACCACACACATCTTGTGCCGCAGCAAGGAGGAGGAGGAGGAGCCAAACCGTGCATCAAATCCATCTTAGAATTGCTGAGCGTTTAGGTGTAATCTTTCTTATGATTTCTATGTTTAAATTCAATACTTTTTGTTGTGCAAGCATGAGGAACTAATCCCCTTTTTGGCTAGGGGGAATTTCGAAACCATGGTTATATTTGCATGATGATTTGATTACTTTCAGTTGTGATTTCATGAATGATGAATTCAATTTACTTATCTGTTTTAATTAAAACTTGTTTATGCATATGAATTGAGAGTGCACACTTCATTTGCATGCATAAATATGATGCTAGGGTATAAGGAAACTTCACCTAATCGTTGGGAACTTATATTCATGAGTAGTTAAGATTGTTGGTCGCAATTATGTTAAGTAAATTATCGGCGTAAGTATCATGCGCTTTCATAGTTACGAATGCCTCGTCAACACCTATGATTTCCATAGAACCTAATGATCTTTGATTGTCTTTCTATTATGCGCTTTCATATAGAAAACATTTAAGGAATAATTTGATTGCAATGCTCTAATTCCATTCAATTCAATGACCTAAGGGAAATCTGAGAGTTAATTTAAGCGTACCTAATTAACTTGGGGTGTTGAGGTTCATAATTCATCGAATAAGCAACTGAAGATTGTGTTGTATGCAAGTATGCCATGTGTGGAGAAAAACCTCCTAGCCATCTCACCATCCACTTAATTCTATCAATTTTGCCCAAATCTGCCTAGTTTACATTATTGTTTTGTTTGTTTGATTTTCGTCCAAAACCAAATCCCCACTTGTCTTAGAGTGTCTAATTGGTCCAAATATGTTTTAGATTGTGTTTTTAAGAGTTTTGAGTCAAGTTAGAACCAATTTTCGTCCAAGTTTGTGTTTAGGCTCAAAACTGCCCAGTTTGTGTTTTTAAGGCAGTTTTGAGTGTTTTTAGCCTATTTTGAGTCTTGTGAACGTGTTTGAGTTTTTTTTAAGTGAGTTTAAGTGTTTTAAAGGTTAATTTTATTTATTTGAGTCAGTTTAAAGTGTTTAGCAATCCCTCCTAATCCCCGGTGTAAGAACGATCCCTACTTATTTATATGCTACAATTGTCAAAAGAGGGTTAATTTGTGCGTTAAGTTAATTTTCACATCACCTGTGAAAACTTTCTTAGGCTGAAAAATATTGTATATTTCTTCATTTATAAAAATTTAAATCTTTAAGTTAGTTCATCCGGTGAAAATTTGAATATTTATGTTTACATTTATGGTCAATTAGGCTATTTGCTTCTTGTGTAGGAGAAGTTTAATAGGGATAGTACATGCCACTTTCGCATAAGGATGTACCACTATAGCACGTAACCCTTTCACATGATAATGACCGGTTATTAAAAATAAAAATAAAATAAAAAAAAGTGCTGACTGTGCCGCAAACGCTTGGGCAAGTGGTTCTATTATTTGCCTCGAACTAGCCATCAAATTCGAGTCTACTAGAAATTGAGTTATTTATTTGAATAAAAGGAAAAAGGGGTTGCTGATTTATTTTGTATTAACTTTTTGCTGACATGCTGTATGGGGCCATTTTGATGCGAAACTTGGATGGGATATTAGGTTTTACACACTAACTTGCGGAACCCCTACGACCAGTCTATAAAAAAACCTCTCTCTCAGCCTCACTCTCATGCTAATATCGAAGAGTGCAGAACAAAACACAATGGGATTCCTCCGGTGCTTGTTTGTTTCCAATATGTGTTGTACACTTTCAAAAGTTGTGTTGTTTCATCTCGTGGTTGTTAGCTCATCAGTTTCCTCATTGCAGCAATCTTGTTATGACGAGGAGAGGTCTGCCTTGCTGCAATTCAAGGAAAGCTTCATCATTGACAGATCTGCCTCGTATTCTGATGACGCTTGTCCAAAGTTTTTGCAATGGAAACTAGCTGAGGGACGAAACGGCAACTGCTGTGCATGGGATGGCATTGTGTGTGATGAGAGGACGGGTCATGTTATTAGCCTTGACCTTAGTAGCAGCTGTCTCCTGGGCTCTATCAACTCCAACAGCAGCCTTTTCCGGCTTGTTCATCTTCAAGTGCTGAACCTCGCTGACAACAACTTCAACTCCTCTCGAATTCCTACTAGCATTGGGAATTTCCCTGGGCTCATGCATCTTAATCTCTCTAATTCTTCCTTTTCTGGCCAAATCCCTTCCCAAAGTTCACAGTTGGCCAAATTGTCGTCCCTTGACTTGTCTTCCAACCAAGATTCGGATGGACCATCCAATCTAAGAAGCCTCGTTCGAAACTTAACAAGCCTAGAAAAACTCGATCTCGGTTTGGTCAACATATCATCAACGGTACCCGATTCTTTTGCCAATTTATCATCTTTAATATCACTCAACCTATGTGATTGTCGGCTGTTTGGTGAAATCCCAGATGGAATTTTCAAACTATCAAACCTCAAGTTTCTTTGTATGTCCGACGAAGGTCTGACAGGTCATTTTCCTGAATTTAATACAAGCAGTCCTCTCACTTCACTGTATCTTTGCTCCACTAGCTTATTTGGAAATTTGCCTTCTTCAATCGAAAAGCTTGATTTATTAAACACGCTGGATTTGGCAGGCTGCAATTTCTCGGGTTTGGTTCCATCTTCACTTGGTAATCTTAGGCAGCTCATACATTTAGACCTTTCAGGAAATAACTTTAACGGTCCAGTCCCTAGTTCATTGGCAAATTTCACCCAACTGAAGAAGCTCCATCTTGGATTGAATGATTTCAGTGGCTCCATTCCCTCTGCTCTCAGTAGTCTCAACAAGCTCGAAGTCCTGTCACTTTTCTCTAATCATTTTAGCGGTTACATCTCGGCTTCACTAGGGAACCTCACCCACCTCACAGAACTTTCTCTGTATTCGAATCAGTTGACCGGTTCAATTCCTTCTCTAGCAAACCTCATCCACCTCAAAGAACTTTTTCTGCTTTCGAATCAGTTAACCGGTCAAATTCCTTCTCTAGGAAATCTCATCCACCTCATACAACTTGATCTGTCTTCCAATCAGTTAATCAGTCCAATTCCTTCTCTAGAAAATCTCACCCACCTCACAGAACTTGATCTATCTTCCAATCAGTTAACCGGTCCATTACCTAATTCCTTATCCAATCTCATCAATCTGGAGGAATTTGATGCATCTGATAATAATCTGACTGGTACAGTGGAGTTCCACATGGTGTTTCATAAGTTACAAGGGCTCACCGATTTACAATTATCTCGTACCAATTTGAAATTTTTCACAGAAACAAAAAGTACGAATGCAAGCCTACTTCCAAAGTTAGAATCTCTAGGATTGAGTTCGTGCAACATAAGAGAGTTCCCAAGTTTCCTGCAGGGTCAAGAAACATTGGCGTCCTTGGACCTTTCCTCCAACAATTTGCATGAAGTACCAAAATGGATGTTGAACACAAGCACAAAGACTTTGGCGGAGATGGACATTTCTGACAACTTCCTTTCAAGCATTGTCCAGCCTTCAGATGCCTTTCCTTGGGTTAACCTACAAGTTTTAGTGCTCAAGAATAACAATCTACATGGAGCAATTTCACCATTGATCTGCAATCTGACTTCTCTTCAGTTCCTTGACCTCTCCAACAACAATATGAGTGGAATTCTTCCCCCGTCTCGGAAACTTCAGTGTTGATCTGCAAGGTTTATATCTTGGAAACAACTCTTTCAGCGGCTTTCTTCCTGAAATATACACCAACACAAGCAGTCTGACGGTGATTGATGTTAGTCATAACCAATTGCGAGGGCAACTACCAAGGTCGTTGGGGAACTGCACGACACTTGAGTTTATTGATCTGTCATACAATAAATTCAGCGATGTTTTTCCCTTTTGGTTGGGAGCTCTTCCGGAGTTAAAAGTTTTGAAAATGCACCAGAACGCGTTCTACGGTTTGATGGAGGAACCTCAGCAGGACAATGTTGAAGATTTCCCTGAGTTGCGAATTCTGGATCTATCTTTTAATAGTTTCAGAGGAAAATTTCCATCTCAAAAGATCTTTTCCGGGAATGTCATGAGGGGTGTCACTCGAAACCAGTCAACATATATGAACGTAAACACAACTTTCAATGCTAATCGCAGTGTTAGTATATTTTTTGAGGAATATTACTCAATCACGATAACTAACAAAGGTGTGGAGAGATATTATCCGAAGATTCAAGAAGCCCTTGTAGCGATTGACATCTCAAGCAACAAATTTGAAAGGAGGATTCCAGAATTTATTGGGAACCTAAAGGGGTTGATATCATTCAATATATATGGTAACCTCCTAACTGGTCCCATCCCATCATCTTTCGGGAATTTAACGTGGCTTGACAAAACAAGCTTTCAGGACAAATCCCTCAAAGCCTCGCGCAGCTTACATTCCTTGACACATTCATTGTCTCTAACAACAGCTTAACAGGTCCAATACCGCATGGAACCCAACTTATTTCAATGGGTAGCAGTTCATATGAAGGAAACCCTGGATTGTGTGGAGATCTTTTGCCAAAGAAATGCGGAGATCCTAAGGCTCCTCGTCTGTCGCCTTCAAAAACCAAAGAAAATGATTCAAGCTCGTTTGAATTTGATTGGAAATTTGTTTTGGCTGGTCTTGGAAGTGGGTTGGTGGTGGGAGTTGTTCTTTCTGATGTGGTGATCACAAAGAAGCGTGAATGGTTTGTTGAGATTGTTAAAACCATCAAGCTGATGATAGAAAATTCATAAGTCCGCTATAAGGTTATGCATTTGGTGTTGTTTTTTGCTTGTTTTATATTATTTCTTTTTACTCCTTTTTAATGTTATGTCTTCCTTTTGTAATATGGTATATTAGATGGTATATTAGTTCCACAAAAGGTACAAACCCAAAAGAGAGGCGGCATTGTACTGTAAGATGAAGTGAAACAGGTACCGGGCAGAATCGTTTGCTATGTATGGAATAATAGAACAATAATTCATAATTCTGTCGAAAGTAAACCCAAATTTAACAACAGATAGATATTAGAGTTTTAACTGCCAAAATTCTAATATGTATTGGATGCAATCCAAGGTTCAAACAATCATACATGAAGTTCGTTCACACAACAATAAATAAGGGTCCATAAAAACAAAATTCACACACAAGTTTGTGCCTGAAAACCCCTATTTAACTGGGTAAAAAACCGGAAGAAATTCCAGGAGCAAGTTCATACAAAGTCATACGCATACGCTGGCTCAAATCCTAAATCTTTGTCTAAAGGAGCAACTCGTACTTTTGCTCAACTTTGAAATTCTTCAAGCCTAGGAAATGAGTAGCAATAGTGCCCGCGCGATGCTGCGGATTTTAAAATTGTA
This sequence comes from Pyrus x bretschneideri, assembly GCF_019419815.1. NCBI lineage: Eukaryota > Viridiplantae > Streptophyta > Magnoliopsida > Rosales > Rosaceae > Pyrus > Pyrus x bretschneideri. The sequence goes on along the minus strand of NW_025999584.1, from coordinate 22,682 downwards.
TAAAACATGCAGAAAATTCTAAATACACACGATATGCAATACTATTTATATACATACAGAAATCTATTTACAACGATATGGATTGGCAGTTCTATTGCCATTGTTCTAATATTCACATCTTTTACAAATTTACATACAAAAGATAATATTTGATGTGTATTTACATACTATTTACACACAAAAGATTGGGTAGATAGTCCCTCTTGATATCCTCATGAAATAGGCAGATAATCAGCTTATTTTACCCAATCATAACCAAACTCTGTGGTTGCAACTGACTTTAAGTTGTTAATGGAACAAAGGACCTGAAGTCGAAGATATACCTGGTGAATGTAGAAATTGGCCTTGCTTTTTGCAACAAAACAATCCTTTTTTGACAGAAAATTACAGGAAAAACTTTTAGAAGTGGAAATAAAATTAAGTCAAATGATTAGGGAACCAGAAGTTTACTGGACCATACACCGAAATAAAATTTAAATTAAAAAAAAAAAATTTCTCAAATACATAGAGCATGACAATTTTAAACATACAAAAGCGAAACAAAATCATGAGAGCAAATAATAACATGAAATTGAAAACTCATTAACAATTTATTAAGCATGTATAGGTACACCCAACAGATAATCTTATTTAATCACACCATTTTAATTTATCAAACTGATTATTTAATACTGTCATGCACAACAATATTTTACCATCATGAACTCTTACAATGCTCTCTCATCCCAGTCGCATTTTTTGTTAAAATTTTGTTTGCTTTTTTCTTCCATCCATAAGTTTAATATCTTTTCACTGTTTTTCAAATCTTGACGAAACTATGAAGACACAAACAACAGCACTCAACTCCTTTTTTGACACACCCCGACCTAGATCAGGGCATGCTGGCCGTCACGTGGAAGTGACGTAACCATGTGCACAGTGCGGAAGCTAATAAAATAATAATGGAAAATAGTAATACGAATAATTAAAACTGGTTTCACATAAAATGATAATAGGTGCAAGCATAAGTGTGACGCTAAGTTCAGAGCATAAAGCCTAAAGCAGTCCAAAAGAAAATGATGCGACAACAGTACACCCGAAGGTGGCCCTACGCTGGTGATCGTCTGTTAGAAATGCCGGGAAAATCCTTAGGGAAACCACCAAACCTGCTAGTCAACTAGAACCTGGAGGGGCGCAAAACAAAAGCGTGAGTGGGCAAAAACAAAGCTTTTCGAAAACCATTTAATAAATAAGTTCTAACCCCTCACCGTAAAACCTGTATACTTCCCAGAAAATAGATATACATATATATACCAATCATGCTCAAGAATATGCCATGCCAACATCTCAAAGTAAAATGCAAGTGCTCAGGTATAAACATATCACTGTCATATAATCTGGCAGCCAAAGTCACCTAACGTGACCTGTACGGCTGAATCTAGAGCTCAAATCTCAATCTCACTAACTGGACCTGCACACGAGTCGGAACCACCTAAAGTGGTCTGTACGACAGGCCTGGGTGTAACATATATATACGCTCAAGTGCTACGATCACGTGAAGGCTGGGCGAATAATCGCGGGTCACCTACGAGTCAGAACCACCTAAAGTGGTCTGTACGACAGGACTGTGCACCTAACTTGGATCCAAGCTGAGCGTGTGGTGCGGGAGGTGAACATCACGTGAAGGACTGTGCCCAACTCTGGGCGGGAGCACTAACACCGGGGGTGCAGGTTATAAGCTCTCTATGCATCTAAAATCACTACTGAATGTAAACATGAATAACACTTACCTGGCACTTACCTGTGCGTCCGCAGCACCAAATATGCATATATATATATAAACAATTAATAATGCAACTAACAATGCATAAACAACGGTAATATGATGCATGGCATATAAACGAATAAACGTTTCACTCAATTTCTGGGAAAATATAAGTATATAGGTATATACGGAAAACCAAAAGCCCACTCACTGGTATGTGGAAGGGTCGTAGCCCCCCTGCCCCGAGTGACCACGCTCGTCCTCGAGATAGGTATCACCTATATGCGAAAGAACTACAAAAACGTTAATTTTAAAGCACATAACCAACCTTTAGAAATAACTTCTCATACAATGCTCAAATGGGGTGTATGAATACACCAACGTGATCTACTCAACCTCAGGAACATCCCCATATTTTTAAAATAATTTTTCACCGTCGCACGCGCCCCCAAGCGCCGGCCAAGGCACGGCCACACGCAGGCACGTGCCTGGCACGCTGACGGCGTCAGTTGACGCCGTCAGGAATATTCCGTTATTCCTAACAGATTCCGTCAACGACGTCAGGAATATTCCGTCAGATTTGACGGAATATTCCGTCGTCTTCTCCGACAAGCCTCCGGCGCTGGAAAATCGGGAAAAATTCAAACCTTTGTAACTTCTTCGTTTTTCACCCAAATTTCACAAAATTGGTACCAAAATGAAGCTTACAACGAGAGGAACACAATCATACTACTTTCAAGTACTAAAATCCACAAAATCTCACCTGAAAAATCACCCCAACTCCGGCTAACCTCGAAACTCGTGATCCCGACGTCCAAAACCTTCAAACGAACCACCCCGAGCCTCCTAGGGACCTCACCAAGCTTCCTACAAACTTGAAATTTCCAAAAACGTGAGAAATCACGTATGCATGAACAGTACCAAAATCGGGCATCGTGAGTTTGACGTGAAAACGAAGGTATTCTTACCTGAAATGGGTATGGTTGGACTCCTACGAGCTTCACGAGCCTGAATATGTGCTTGGTTTCTTCGATCTATGGAGGTTTGATGGGTTTGTGTGTGTGTCCGTACGTTGTATGGAGAATGGGATGGGAAAGGGAACTCGGGACAGGTGCAGGGAAAGGAGAAAACAGTGAGGGTGAGTGTGGTGCAAAACCAGCCACACCAAGCCAAAAAGAATAACTACACAACGAAAATTCACACTAGGGGCAAAATCGTCTTTTCACGCGTACGTTTTTAAAATTTCTGGGACGGGCAGTCACAACCTACCCACCTTAATAGAATTTCGTCCCGAAATTTAAAACAACCAAATAATAAACCCCTAGTGATCAAAGAACAACCGAGGATACAAATCCCTCATTCGATCTTCTGTTTCCCACGTAGCTTCCTCCATGGAATGATTTCTCCACAAAACTTTTACTAAGTTCACCGTCTTGTTCCTCAGAACCTTTTCCTTCCAATCAAGTATCGTCACTGGTTCCTCGTCATAAGTCAAATCTGGATTAATTTCCAAGGGTTAAGGAGGTATCACATGAGATGGATTAGCAACATAATGTCGAAGCATAGACACGTGAAGAAACTCGAGGGCATTTCTGCCCTTTCACTGTTCATAACAGTGAAAAACAGTGCCTACGAAACTGGGTTTTAGTATATGTATAATTTGATAAATAAAAGAACATTATTTTAATCCCTAAATAAGATAATTTTTGCAATAATACGTAAGATTAAAAACTAAAAATAGTCCTCCATGTCACATTTAGTCTTTTTTTATTTTTTTATAAATTCGACAAACTTACAAATTCAATTCGGGAAGATCCGGAGGTTGGATTTTCAATTTGTAAATTTCTGAGGTTCTCAAATGATACCTACAACAACTTATGGTAATTCATAATGATCGAACAGTCAGATCTTCGTCTACAAAAAAGGTAAATAATCTACAATTTCCTTCAATCCGGAAAATCCGTATATCAGATTTCCGATCCGTAGATTCCTAAGGTCCTTAACTAATACGTACAATAACATACTAAAATTTTTTGGATTGGAAGAGTCCACATCACCTTTGCTATGAGGCCACAAACATGACCTTCCTTGAGAAATAGGCTGCCCTACGTATGTAAGGACTCAAAACTATTGTAATACACACACAAATCTCAATACACCATAGTGGATGTAGCTCGATTACAGGTGAACCAACCTATCTCTTAGGATATGGTTCATCTGACCTGTTTCAACTACTTGTGTCCACACAAGTTCTTTGATGACTAACCATTTTCTAGCATCAATGGCAATAGCTAAAAGTTTTTTTTTTTTTTTTTTTCACTTTAAAAGATTTTCTTTTTGCTCTTGAACAACTTATGTCACGCTATATTATAATTAATGATTTATATATGAAAGCATCTTAAAACTTTAGGAGTTCTTAATTACAAAAGCTTAGGGAGTTTTGTGGAAAAAACAATGAATGTGAGGGGTTATGTGAAATCTATGTGATTAACTATAAGAAATTTGTGGAGAATTTTTTAAAGATATAATCCATTTTGGGATGAAATTTTCACGGAATGGGCTCCATGCAAACAATATGAAACTTCAAGGGGTATTTTTATAAACCTCAAGGGATTTGTGTGAACACAGAAAGGGTAATGGTAGGGAGATTAAATTTGTAGACAAAATTTTGGAAACTAAATGACATAGAAGTTGATGATTGGCTGATTTATTACTTAAGCGTTAATAAATGTACTCATTCCTATTGGTGACATATCATTTAGTTTATGACACACCCCGACCGAGATCGGAGCGTGCTGGCCGTCACACAAAGGTGACGTAGCCATGTGCACGTGCGGAAGCTAATAAAGTAGTAATATAAAAGTATGAATAAAATGAACACTAGCATACAGGGTACTAAATAGTGCTAGCGTAAGTTAATGACAAATTCAGAGCAGGTCTACAGCAGTCCAAAAGAAAGTTGCGACAAAAGTACACCCGCAGGTGACCCTACGCTGGTGAGTATCTGTCAGAAAAGCCGGGAGAATCCTTTGGGAAAACCACCGAAACTGCTTCTCAACTAGAACCTGGAGGGGCACAAAACAAAAGCGTGAGTGGGCAAAAACAAAGCTCTTTGAAAACCATTTAGCAAAATACTTTCTAACCCCTCACCGTAAAACCTGTATACTTTCCAGAAAATAAACATATAAACGTATGTATAAATATGCCAAACATGCTCAAGGGTATGCCAATCATGCTCAAGATATGCCATGCCAAAGCCTCATAATGAATGTAAGTGCCCAGATATAAACCATATCAATATCATAACATCTGGCAGCCGGAGTCACCTAACGTGACCTGTACGGCTGCATCTAGAGCTCAAATCTCAACTCAATAACTGAACCTGCCCACGAGTCGGAACCACTCAAAGTGGTCTGTACGACAGGCCTGGGTGTAACATATATATACGCTCTAGTGCTACGATCACGTGAAGGCTGTGCGAATAATCGCGGGTCACCTACGAGTCGGAACCACCTAATGTGGTCTGTACGACAGGCCTATGCACCTAACTTGGATCCAAGCTGAGCGTGTGGTGCGGGAGGTGAACATCACGTGAAGGACTGTGCCCTACTCTGGGCGGGAGCACTAACACCGGGGGTGCAGGTTATGAGCTCTCTAAGCATCTCTAACCACTACTGAAATATAAACGTGAATAACACTTACCTGGCACTTACCTGCACGTCCACAGCACCAATATGCATATATAAATGTATGCCACTAATAATGCATGTGATGATGCATAAATAATAATAATAAAGTGCATGGCATAACATACATAACCCTTTTTAATCAATTTCTGGGAATATAAATGTATATAGGTATATACGGAAAACAAAAGCCCACTCACTAGTAAGTGGAAGGGTCGTAGCCCCCTGCCTCGAGTGCGAACGCTCGTCCTCGGGGTACGTGTCACCTATATGCGAAATAACTAAAAAAGCGTTAACTTTAAAGCACATAACCAACTTCTCATAATAACTTCTCATACATTGCTCAAAATGGACAAATGAATATACCAACGTGCTCTACACAACCTCAGGATCACAACCATATTTTTAGAAAAATTTTCCTCCGCCACACGCGCCCCCACGCGCTGGCCAAGGCACGGCCACACGCGCCGGCCACGCGCAGGCACGTGTGGCGCACACTGACGCCGTTAGGAATATTCCGTCAAAACTGACGGATTCAGTTAACGGCGTCAGGAATATTCCGTCAGAATTGACGAAATATTCCGTCACCTTCTCCGTTCAGTCTCCAGTGCCGTCGCCGGCGCCGGAAAACTGGAAGAACTTCGAACCTTGTTTTCTCACTCGTTTCTCAACCATTTTTCATGATTCTTGGACCAAAAGAAAGCCTTAGACTAGTAGAATCACGTTAGACCACTTTTAAAGGCTAAAAATTACGCGATCATACCTGTCTCAAACTCGAAACTCGGCCAACTTCGAACCAGGCCTTCCCGACGTCCAACTTCGTCTAACGAGCTACTCCGACGCTCCTTAGGACCTCACTAAGACACCTACGAGCTTAGAAATCCCAAAAACTCAATGTATAAATTTTGCATGAACAGTACTCAAATCGGCCATTGTCGAATCGACATGAAAACGAAGGATTTCTCACCTGAAAATGGTATGACTGTGCTCGCCTCGACCTCACGAGTTCAATGGTGTCCTTGGTTTCCTCGATCTGTGATGGTTTGGGTGGTTTTGGTGTTTGTCCGTACGTCGAAGGAAGAAGAAGAAGAAAGGGAGAGAGAGAGACACACGGGACAGAGACAGAGGGAGAGGGAGAGTGTGACAGTGTGTGTGTGTGTGTGTGTGGTCCAACACATGCCACACCACACAAAACAACCAAAAACGTGACATAAACGAACTAGGGGCAATAATGTAATTTCACATAATGTAATTTCACACGTGCGTTCTAATAATCCCGGGACGGGATGTCACAGTTTACAAATTTAGTCTTCCTAACATTACTCACAGAGAAAACATCAAGGGATGCTAGTGTAATCAAATAAAAATTGTGAGGTATAGTTAGGGTTAATATTGTCACAAACCTGCCATTTTACGCTATGGAGATGATTTGTGGACTAAAGTTTCAACGCATATCTAGTGAGACAAGGTTATTCTTTTGGTAATTTGATCCAACGGCTAAAATTATTATAAATTTTAAAGTGAGCTCCTATTTGTAACCGTTTGATGAAATTTTAAAAGCTCGGATTTGTGGCCTTGGTGGACTTATTGGAAGGGATTTGTGGCCTTGGTGGACTTATTTCTACGGCTAGATATAAACATAGTTGTGCAACGGAAGAAAAATTGTGTGAAAATCACTTACCTTAAATTTTATAGATGAATTATTTGTCTTGGTATTGAACTCCTAATCAAATTTTTATTGTGGTTTTTGCATAAAGTTTTGAATTTTTGGGATGATTTTGTTTAGTGAGGTAACTGAAGCAGTGGTTCTTGAACTTTAGCTTAATCAAAGCTTTAGTTCCTAAACTAACAATCCGTGTGGTGATGTGAAGCAATGATTCTTTTTGCTAACTATGTTAGAACTTCCATTCAAAATAAAGGGTTTAGAGGGACTGTTAAAATGATTATTGTTCCACATTATAGTAAGTTTAGAAATCAATTTTCTCCTGTTGAGTGCCTTCATCGGTTCATTTAAGAAGTTTTTATTTTTTTATTAAGTGGAAATGATAATAGGAACTTAGAAGGAATATACTCAAGATCTTGTAGGAAAACATCCTGAACGATATTTGGAGAGTCCTCGTCTCAAAATACATATTTTCAACGAGTACCCTTATGATGTCGTTCAGGATGTTAAGGCTACTCCGTTGCAATGACGGGACACATGGGCAAATTCCACCTCCTGCACATGGAGCTGCTCAATACTTCAGAATTAATTGTAGGACCTCTATATCTTCCTAATTAAACGTTTCCTAATTGATTCCAGCATATCCGGTAACTCCCAACATATGAGAAAGACGTTCATGGCACATGTACGCAAGTATTTATCAAATATGACAAAAAATTGACCCATAATTTTAAAAATATCAGTTTTTTATAAATAAAAAAAAAATTTATCATATGTCGCCAAAAAGTCAGTTCAATCGACACATACCTTTTAGTATAAAAGCAATGCTTTGGTTATGAGTCTTCGATTGCAATTGATTTCATTCATATTTGGGTATTTTTACAGAAATAGAATAGTTTGATTTGTTTTGACATACATTTCGTCATACCAGTAAAAAAGTAAAATAAAATATGAAAAATTTCTTTCATCTGTGTTTTATCTCAAACTAAGGTGATATTTGGCTGTTGCAAACCTCTTACAACATTAGTCAGACGTTGAAGTGTCATTGAACTGGTTCAAACCATTATGAGTTTATGGGACTCATGGAGTTACGTAACAAAGGAAATCCTAATCTGGTGTATGACCTCTAGATCGGCTACACACACAAATCCCCCTTGTAATTTTGTATCACCAAGGCCCACTCTCGCAAAAAAAGTGTGGGATGTCGTAAGTCATACGCAAGAATCTCTATCGCTTACAAGGTAAGACTTCTTTCTTTGTCCTAATTGTGTAAAAATTGCATTCTTCCAACTTGAAACCTGCTACTCTTGTTCCTTAAAGACTTAAAAAGTAAAAGTACCCCACCATTTAGACAACCATTTTTCTAATTGTTACATTCTTTTGCTAATTTTAAATGAATGTCTCACTCCATAACTTCAAGACCGTTCTTCAAATCAACGTAACACATTAATCAAGATCTTCTTATATATAAATAGTTGATTTTAAATGAATGTCTCACTCCATAACTTCAAGACTGTTCTTCAAATCAACGTAACACATCAATCAGGATCCTCTTATATATAAATAGTTGATTTTTCAAACTTGTTAAAATTTGATTAGTTCAACTTTCTCATCTTTGGAATTTTCTATGTAAGAATAATCCTCCAGATGCCAAAAACTCTTTTGGTATAGCCAATTGATACAACAGTCTTCATTCCTAACTTATATTGTATGCGTGTTGACCATGGGGTATCCCAGATCCATGAAGTTTCTTGATTCACCAAGCACCCGCGCATGTCCAACTACATCCAAAACTATTGTATTTAGTTTACGATTCATATTGTTTCATCTGACTAGCATTCGAAGTAAAGTTCGGCCGAATAATTAGTTTTGCTTATGAATTAATTGGCTTTGTTAGGCAAGTTTTGGTATACCATACTAAATGCGAAGAGAAAAACTTGGGTGGGGATGACATGCTATGCAGTAAGATAAGTGATACGTATATATAGTTTCCAGGTAAAAAATATAGTGTTACAAAATTCAACCTCACAAAACATGTTACAGTAAAATAGATAAAACCAGTAGACCTTTTCAACAATGGCAGTGCAATGTACAGTCGTTAAGGCCTAAAGTCGTATAAATATGAAGTGAAATCTAACGATTGGTGTCTGAAAATGAGTTACAGAGGAGGAAGAGAAAGATGGTTAATTATAACCACATTATGGTGTATTCAAACGAAACCAAGTGATCGCCCTTCGATGTACAAAGTCATCGAAATGCTTGGAAGAGATGTTGAATGTCTGCAATTGCTTCTCAGGCCTTCTCTGTGCCCACAAGAGGCGTCTGTGACTGTAGGTGATATTAAAGAAAATAAATTGAACCCAATGTGTTCTAACATCGAGCTAACATGTTCATCATCAACTAGGTGAATATCAAATTGTTAAGAAAGTGCAATAATGTTATAATAATTAAATTCTCACTTTAAAGGGATTTAATTAGTAAAAAATTGTCGGCTGTAAATGTTGTTAAAGTTTGGATGTGTGTGTGTACAAAAAACTGAAAGTGAACAGTCACTGAAGAATTTGAGAGAATGATGGATAGTTCTCTCTGCAAAATACATAGAGGGATATATTTCTATTTCTCTCTCTTGCACACGAAATTGTGCACTGCATAACACTTAGACCTGGTTTGGTACTGAGGTGATTCTGAAAAAAGTTGGTATAAAAAAAAGCTGGGAGCTGTTTTTGTGTTTGGTAAACATTCAGCTTCAGCTTTTTTTCACAGTTTTGGGTGAAAAAAAGCCAAAAACAAGAAGCTGCAAAACCCAGCTTTGAAAATCGGCTTTTTTTCACATTTGTTTTACATAAAAGTTTACCAAACACTATAATACTGTTTTTTTTTTTTCAAAAGCACTTTTACAAAAAAGTTTACCAAACACTCTGCTACTTTATTTCACAGCCGCTTCTTCTCACAGCACAGCAGAATCAGCTTTTTTTCAAAGCACAGCAATACCAAACCAGCCATGCAGCTGGATTCTCACCATTACACCAATGAGATCTCAGCCACACATCTAGCTAGATTCTAGGATTCAAATACATGTCACTAGACATCGACAATTACAATACATGTCACTACACTTGGTAATTTATAACTCAAGTGATTACACAACTAAATACAAGACATTACTACTAATGTAATCAACTCATGGCTTATACACTAACAAATGTTTGTGCTTGAATTCATCCATGAACTACCGGTTGGTGGTATACATCTACATGTTTACTCTAATTCAGCAATTGCTTCTAACTCTAGGAGGTGCCTTTTGGGGATGCCTGCCTGTGATGTTTGTGTAAGACCTGCAGAAACAAAAGGATTAGGAGGCATCCTCAAGTTTTCTCCTCCTCCTTGCATCTGAACAACCGTTTTCATGGAAGGATGATCCACCGGGTACCATTGGATGCACCAGAGCCCTACAATTGCAAGTTGCTTTGGAATCTTACCATCCCCTTCTTCCCCGATATGGATTCGTAGGTCATCTCCTTCCTCTAGAACGTTATAAATCCATTATGGATAGAAATTTCATTGGTCGTGTCCTCTGTGGTTGAACCAATATTCTTCTTTCCTCCTATCATCTCAAGCAGCAGCATTCCAAAACCATAAACATCTGCCTTGTAAGACACATTTCCAAAATTCCTGGAAAACACTTCGGGTGCAATGTAGCCCATGGTCCCCCTCGCTGTAGTCATTGACACTATGCTTTGATCCTTGGAACATAACTTGGTCAGACCAAAATTAGAGATTTTTGGTGTGAAGTTTTGGTCTAGCAAAATATTGTGGGGTTTGATATCGAAATGGAGGATTCGTAGATCACACAAATAATTGCTTTTGCAGCACAAATTGCATTTATATAACACTAAACAAACCTATATTTTTCCTTTTTAATACTTGGTTTGATTACAGAATAACGCTTTTTGCTTGAGCTACAACAAACTCTACATCTTTCTCCATTCTAAAATTGAGGAGAGCTGCAGTCAACCTTTGCCACTCGATTTCACGCTATTTACAATAAAAAAGATTAGATTTGGGCTCAGTTGGAAAGGTAATTCTTAAAAGTTAGGAGGGTAATTTTGTCCGTAAGTTTGGTTGCCCTCCTATACACGTGTTGGCCGACCATGAGATAGGTTGCATTCGATGGGGACGACGGCTGTGTGGAGAGTCGAGGAAGATGAAAGTTGCGTGGAAAGGAAAGCAGATGGTTACCCTACTGACTCCTGTTTGGTTACCCTACTGACTCCTGTTTGCGCTCTCCTCCCTCTCAGTTCCTCTTTCTCCTCTACTGAAACCACAATCTTCCTCTCCTCGGCGCGCTCCCATGTCTCTCGCCATGGAGCCCACAAACTAAGCAAGTAGTGACGGTCACAAGACTCAAACATGGCGGATGCGTACTGGAGGTATAATGACGGCTAGCAACCGCCGCCGTCGGCGATGAATATAGCCGTCGGAAAGCGTCCTCGCTCCGGTTACGGTATGATGGATTCCTTGAATATCCCTTTTTTTTCCTCTTTCATTTTTGCGTTGGTTTGGGGTGGGATCTGGGTTTTCTCTACATTGCTTAAATTTTGCATTTTTTTTTTTCTGGATTTCAATTAAGAAATGGTAAATTTGGGAGTTTCTGATGACTTTGTTCCTTATCAGCTGCCAATACCAGTGACAGAGATGGATCTACGGCCACCACCGCCAACCACGCCGCTGGGAAGATCTTAGATTGAAAACTGGAACTTTGTACGAGGTTTCATGAATATAGGAAGTGTGCTTGCTCACTCTCTGAGTGTTTCGTTGAGGGGTGAACACGGTTATTTTTACTTTATTGTCTTATTGTAATTGTAACTGAGATTTGTGGCTTTATCATTCTTACATTCATTGCTTTTTGTTGATGAATGTAATCTGATTTTGCAGGTCAAGGTTTTTCAACAAGAAAATTAACCTGCAAATTAAATTGAGGTATGAATGAGTTTATCCAACTTTAATTATTTTGGTCTGCGTTTCCTTTTTTTTTTTTTTTTTTTTGAAATTAGATATTTTTTGTAGACATTTTTCCATAAAATTGACTAAATTACTCGTACTTTTACACATGCATCAGCTATGGCTCAATACAAGGTTTCTCTCTCTCTCTCTCTCTCTCTCTCAAAAGATTCAATTTTTGTTTCTTGGTTTTTTTTTTCTCATTGTTTCACTGGTGGGTTTTTGGTTTTTTTTTTTGTTACGTTGGTGGGTTTTTGTTTTTTTAATTGTTACATTGACCGGTTTTTGTTAATTTCTTTGTCCATTTGCAAGAATGTGTAATTTTGTTAATGAGGTGGAGTTGCAATAAGAATTGCATTGCATTTGGTTGCAGTGTGTTTGTTTCCACCGCGTTATCAAAGGCTTTATGATACAAGGTGGAGACATTTCGGCTGGAAATGGCAGTGGGGGAGAGTCAATTTACGGGTTGAAGTTTGAAGATGAAAACTTTGACATAAAGCATGAGAGAAAAGGAATGTTGTCTATGGCTAATAAAGGCCTTGACACCAGTGGCTCTCAGTTTTTCATTACCACCACTTGGACTTCTCATCTGGATGGGAATTGCGTTTGGGAAGGTGATCAAGGGCATGGGTGTGGTTCGCTCAGTTGAGAATGTGAACACGAAGGGCGGAGACTTGCCTATCCAATAGTATGTTTTTTAATCTTTATACAGAAGCAAGACTACAAGATGGCCCTCAGAAAGTATCGCAAGGTTTTGTGGTATGTGGATATATGCTGCGAGCTGGAAGAAATAGATGAAGGTAAACCAGTTGCTTTGCACTACAGAGTGTCCCTTGCTTTCTTTGATCATCTTATGACATTATCTTTGTGATTAAACAGAGATGAGCTCCTCTTTGCGGAAGACAAAAGTCCAAGATATTTACTAATAGCTCAGTAAGAATTTTCATTTATCAAATTTGAAAGCACTGGATGTTAAATGAATTCTCTTGGAAACCCTCTTGAAATGAAAGCAAACTTACTGTCTGGATAAGTAAACCAATTTCAGTTAAGCAGTGTAAATGACAAGTTGTTGAACTATGGTTATTGCAGAAAGTGTACATTTATGAGTGGTAGCGATTGACATCGAAATTGTATGATAGTAACTTAATCATACTTAAATTAAGCCTGTTAGACAAAGTGAAAATTACTGTGGGTTCTGAGTTGCTATGAAGAATCCTTGAGATGAGTGAAACCAAAAAGACAACTATGAATATGGTAATCAGGCCTCGCTTTAATACTTCTCTGAAGGCTAACTTGAATATGTTCATGAGTATTCTGTATTCTTTTGTGGTACATTGATTTAATGTTATCAACTAAAAAGAAATACATTTCCCTTTATCCACGTGATTGATAGGTGAGTTTTCTGTTCAGGCCTGCAGGTTGAAATTAGGAGACCTAGACGGAGCGTTGTTGGACAGACTTTGCATTGCGTGATTGGGAAGCTAATGTGAAGGCCTTGTTTCGCCAAGGCCAGGTAATAATCTTTAATTGGCAAGAATTCATAGAGCCTTCTGGTTGCTGTTTATTACATTTTTTAATTGAAGTAGTTGTGTCCTTTTTTTTTTTGCATGGGATAGAAACTGACTCAAATGTGGGTAAGAACCGTGAATCTCTAATCTTCTTCCTCTTTTCAGTGTCTTTTAATGTAGCTCCCAATTGATCATTTTCTGTGGTTTTTGTTTTCTGGGTTTTTTGGTTGTCTAGAAAATGCCGTAAACGAAGGAAAGTTTGAAGCATTTTTGTTTTATTTTGGGTTGTACGATTAAGTTCTCTGTATTTGTAGAGGATGTGTTTACTTCGTCTAAGCTAAACATTAAGAAGAGATTTAGTTGTTGAATGTTTGAACAACTCTTTATATGTAAATAGCTTTGTCAACAACTACTATATATTATGCAAATACTTATTTTGCATCTACGCACAATGCTTCAACACATTTAGTCCCTTATCCCAACACTAATTGTACTTAAAATTCATTTGCCATTCCCATGGCGAGAGTATAGAATTTGCTTTCCCAGAAAATTGGGGGTAAAACTGGAAGAAGAGTGAGTCAAAGAAGGGTAATGAGAATGAAGAGAAGAACAGAAGCAATGAAGGGGATACTTTACAGCAGCAACAAGGACCCTGTGTGTGTCACGCATGGTCTCTTTGATAAAAGTAAACACATTCGAAGGATAATATGCAGATTAGTTTTTGGTTGTACAAAAAGGTGAGAGAATGACGGTTTGGTCCTTTCACGGTTTCACTTGGTGAACATATGGGTGGGCATGGTTCGATTTCGTCCGGTTTAACATAAAAAACAAAATTCAGACCAAAGAATTTGCATGGATTGATTTGGTTTGGTTTGGTTTGGTCGATTTATGCATGGTACATGTCGCAACACTTGAACTAATCAATACCTATTTAAGAGAGAGAGAGAGAGCGCTCTACTTTATGTAAGACCCATTTTGAACATAAATATTAACTGATTCCACAACAATTGTGAAATGTTTATTAAATTAAACCAAATATATATTCTAAAATATTCAAACTAAACATTCACTCGTCAAAGAGAATTTGCAAATAAAAAGAAACAAAAGCAAAAATATGTTAAATTTTATAATACTTCAAGATGTTAATGCATTAAGATTAAAATCGGTCCTACAATTTTATTGTATCTAAAATTAAACTCAGGCTTTTGATGTCGTTTTTTCCTTGCTAAAAGATTCGGACATTCACTTTGTAGTAGTGGCATGTCGTTCATTAGAGCTGCTTTTCTTTTCATTGGCTGATGAGGAGCCCGTTTCCTTGTTTTCTGTTTTACTACTCTTTGCTTTTTCACTGCTTCTTCCCTTAGGTCCATTGTCAAATGTATACAAGGACACAATTTCAGGAATTTGCCCTGGAATGTTGTAATTCGATTTCGACGCCATTGTTCTAGCAAAAATTTCCACTCCTTGGAATTACAATTGTAATCGACAAACTAATTGCGAAATCCTTAAAGGCGAAAAGACAATGATGTGGTACTGGCTAAAAACCCTCCGATAGTCAAGGTAAACTCGTACAATTGAATTCGACTTAGAGCTCAAAGTATTGCGTGCCTTGTATTGTTCATGAAGGAGGTATTTATACTAGTAAGATGGACTCCTGACTCCTTGTTTAAGTAGGAGTATGTAAACTTACTCGTTTGCACACTATCAACGAGGACATTGAGGAGGAGGAAACAAGATAGATTATTTCCCTTCTTTTTTCATCTGGTTCCATTGATATCTTTCCCTCTAGCAGACAGATTCTCTAGCATAGATATAAAATTAAAATAAATTTCAAATTTACAATTAAGTTTACAAAAGTTGAAATATCGCAAGGTAAATTGTAAGTTAACTGTTTACTTACCAAGAATAAGAGTTAGAACTATTGTGATTCTTTACTGATTTTCGTTAATTAAAACATCGGTATTGAAACTTTTCTTGTTTAGCACATATGGAAACGTAAAAAGTGTGAGTTCCTTGAAAAATTAGGGATGAGATAAACTGTGGAACTAGTTGATCACAATCCCATTCTTTTTTTTTCCTAAAACTTGATTCACGACTTCTCCTATTCCAAGTAAGTAAACATGTCTAATCCTCCTTCTGATTCTCGCTTATATTAAAATAAAAATAAAAAACTGGAAGCATGTTCTTTTCTCCAACTTCTCTCTGTTTTTCTTTTTGTGCTAAAAATTGTTTTACCTTGTGTGTAAAGGAAGCACGACAGGGTACCTGTGCAGTCTAAATGCCAATCTATGTATGTGTGATCCGACCCGTTAAGTATCCACCCAAATGCTAATTTAACGTATTGGTGGGGTTGGGTTAACATGTTGGGTCTAAAATGCCAGGTCTATTATTATGTGTGATAATATATGACAGGATCACACATGGTAGGACACAGTGGAAATCATGTTATAAAACAATTGTATAATTTATTTATTTTTAATAGAATTTTTAATCCATAAAATAAGAAGAATAATATTCCTTGGGCAGTAGCTAGCTGGGAAAGGATCCTTGCCGGATCTTTTCCTAGGGATCATAGGGATCACGTGATCTTATCCGTTCATCGTATATCGTGCGTTCAGAAATCATTTCAGAATTTAAAATTTAAAATTAAATATGAATAGTATCTAACGAAAACTGACCGTACGATTTACGATGAACGGATGAGATCACGGGATCCCTAGGAAAGGGATCCGGCAAGGATCCTTTTCCGTAGCTAGCTAATTACAACATGAAAAGAAGGGGCATAAATAATCTGCTAGCTAGTACAAATTTACGGAGACTATGGAAAGTGTAGTCTAAAACCAGAGCTGTGAATAAGGATCATAGATTAGAAGAGAAGAGATTCAAATTAAAGTTGCAACCCAACATTCCATTTATTGGTGAGAGATACTGCTATCAAATTCGATAACTGATATCGCTGGTCCACGGCCTGTTATGGAATTAAGAGATTCTGTTCAGATACGCATGAAATCTAATGATATTGTTGGAGCAAATCAACTTCTCAATCCATGGAATATAACAGCCAATGCAAACATATAGCCAAATCAAACTTCATTGTTATGATTAATCTGAACGTGTACGAAAAATCGATGAAGTAATGTTGCAAACTAAAATAAAATAAAAGATAGTAGAAGATGCAAAGGACTGGTTGGTGGTGCATGCTTACTCAAAGTTGAGGACACAAAGCAGAAAACCACTCGTTTTTTGCTGTTCTAAAAAAGCAACTCCAAACATTCTGTGAGTTTATTATAAGGTTATGCATTTCCTCAACAACAGTCCTGTGCAAGGTAGTGATGAAAAACAAAGCTGAGGAACGGTAGACCTAAACCTCGAATCGTAAAGAGTGAAACATTAGTATTTATATAATGATAGTTGATCTCGAGGTGCTTTGCTCTTGCGTGAAAAATAGGATTGGCACCAAGAGCAAGAGCACTTAGATTGTCAAATAAGAGCAGCGGTGGATTATGGAGATAGAAGTGAAGGTCATTGAGGAGGTAGCAAATCCATGATACTTCAGCAGCTGTTTGGGCTAGAAAATGGTATTCACTTTCGGTTGAAGACCGAGCAACAATTGGTTGCTTCTTCAAACTCCATGAAATAAGATTGTTTCCAAAGAATATGCAAAACCCAAATGTAGAAAGACTATCAATGGGACAACCAGCCTAGTTGGCATTCGAAAAAGCAGTGATATTTGGAGAGCCTTTGGTGAGAAGAAGTCCATGATCTGGAGTCCCCTTAAGATAACGGAGATCCGCTTGAGGGCTGTGAAATGAGTTGTTCTGGGATTTGAAGATGTTGACAAACTTGATTAATGAAAAAGGTGATGTCAGGCCTTGTCCATGTAAGGTGTTGCAAAACACCATCCAATGATGTACATGATAGGGCCTTGAAGGAGCAAGTTTAGAAGCAGATGAAGGCGATGCACATGGTTTGGAATCTAACATGTTGGCTTTTGTTAGGAGGTCCTGGACATACTTGGCTTGAACTAAGAAGAGCGTGTCCGCTGTTCGATGAGTTTGAATACGAAGAAAAAAGTGCAACGGATCAAGATTCTTCATAGCAAACTGAGTATTGAGCTTGTTGATAAAAAATTCACAATGAGAAGAAGAGTTAGCTGTAATCAGAATACCATCAGCATAAACAAGTATAAAAGTAAGTGAGTGAGTGATCAACCTTGACAAAGAGTGAAGGAATTGCTATAGAGGACGGAATCCGAGAGCTACAAGACTACGATAGAGCTCCTCGTACCAAGCTCGCGTCGCTGTTTGAGACCATATATAGACTCGTGAAGCTTGCACACAAATGAGGTCTGAGAGGATCTATAATCTTTGAGGTTGAGCTACATACAAATCTTCATGAAGTGTACCATGAAGGAAGGCATTGGAGACATCCAATTGAGTAATCAACCAATTGAACTGGGGAGCTAGAGATAAAATGAGTCAGATAGTTGCTGATTTAGCGATCAGACTGAATGTTTCATGGTAGTCAATACCATGTTGTTGAAGAAACCCTTTACCAACAAGTCGTGCTTTATATCGATCCAAACTGCCAGTATTGAACTTGATACATCCATTTAGATCCAGTAATGTTGTGAGAATGAGGTGGCAGAACAAGTGTCCAGGTGTGTGTATTCTTTCTCCAATGACTAATCAAGGAATTTTACTAGAAATAGTTTCAATAACTAGGAGCGTACGAGAAATTAAACGTAACAGAAAATTCCAAAAAAATTGCGAGAGTCTTCTTCTAGTATTTGAATCAAGCTCTCAATGAAACCAACAATTTGTGGTAGTGAAAATCCGCCGTCTTCAGTCTTGACGAATTTGTATCGACAAAACAATCAACACTTTTGATCAAAGACCAAAACCTCACGCTTCACGAGGTTGGGGGGTTTGGCTAGTAGATCTCCGATGCCTAAGTCAGTTTCTCTAAAAATAGTAAGTGTTTAGGACTTGTACGCTTAACAAAAAGCTTACTAAAATTTTTATCTAAAAGTTGAAGATGGTCTAACAGTAGTGTTTTTATTTTTTTTTTCATTTTTTTTGTTTTTTTTTGTTTTTGTTTTTGTTTTTTTGTTTACCAAAAATAAAGCTATTCTTCCCGACTGATGCCTAAGAAACCTCATGGGATCTCGTGATTTCACGAACGAACCAGGATCCTCGCCGGATCCATTCCCTAGGGATCTTAGGGATCACGCAATCGTGTCTGTCATCATATATCATGCGGTCAGAAATCATTTAAAATTTAAAATTTAAAATTCAAATATAAATAGTAGCTAACGAAAACTGACCGCCCGATATACGATAAACGGACAGGATTGCGTGATCCCTAGGATCCCTAGGGAATGCATCCGGCGAGGATCCTGGTTGAAGAACTACCAGCTTCTCGAAATTTCACAAACCCCTACCATTTCCGCTGACTTCTCTAAGCTAAATCAAGCGTGCTGCTTCATCCAAGAACACGAAGTTGCTGACTTTTGTAATCGGAATCACCGACGATTCCTGTGATGTCTGGCCTCGATGTTGGTCTCAAATGACTCATCATCATCCGAGATACTTCTAGGCCCATTGCATGTGAAGATCTTATTCAAATTTGTGATTTAATACGATTGAATTTTAGTAAAATTTTCATGATTTTGTAAAAAAAAAAAATCGTTTAAATTTCTGAGCTTTGGAGGGTTCTTCATTAAACTTATGGAGCTTTTTGGCGTTTTTATTTGAGATTTAGTATTTTTCTTTCTAGATTTTGTAGAATACTTGGATTAAATTTGGGAGTTTGGTAGTGGTGTTTTTTTCTGTGCATTTTTGGTGAACTTGGTTGTAGGTTTTGATGTTTGTCTGCAGCAGGGAAAGGGACGAAAATCATTCACGCCCTCCAACAGTTCCAGACTCTGATTGTGCACCGCCAACTCGCGAACCAAGTGCTATTTCAGCACCTGCAGGAGATGAACGAAGCGAGATGGTATAGTTTTCTGTAATTTTTACTATTGCTGTGTGTAAATGACCACATCGAAATGTCTTTGATCTCCTTACAAATTCAGTTTCCTGACTTATTTTCCTTTTTTCAATTTGAATGCAACTTTGTCCAATCGTATTTTCTTATATGGTTAGCTTCAGAAACCACTACTCCACAATTCTAGAAGTTTAAAATTGCCATCTGCATCGAATATATGTAATTTAGTTGTGATGCGGAAGCTTGAGAGGTCATCTAGAAATGCAGCACTATCTAATTTAGTTGATTCAATCAAAGCATAAAAGCAAACAACTCACATACAGAAATTGTATCAAGCAACCGGTTATTTAATCAAAAGTTAAACACAGCAAAATGTTAACCCAAAACCCTCTCTTATATGGCTACATTGATGTCAACAAGCTTTTAGTTTGTTAGTCTTCACCGGTTCGGTGGCATCTCTGTAATGGTCTTCCTTATGAACCCGGTCTTCTCTCCAGAGGGTCTGCTAAGTCCGAATATTTCTACCTCTATTTATATATATACATGTATGGATAGTTGCTTCGATGTTCACTTGGTGTACATATTTTACACACAAAGCACTTTTGAAAGTTTACTGTTATTGATGTGAGTTAGTTTGTTGTTTTTAACCATTAATCGAATTTGTGGACCCTAATTTCTACGAGAGTATCTCATTATCATGGAAAAAAAAAAATACAATAAATCATAAAATTAAAGAGGAGGGCTTAATCATGACTATATTTGATAATTAATTCATAACTCTTTAATTTACATGAACAACCTTTACATTTCTGCTAAATATTAATTGGTGTTGGACGTCTTATTACACATAACACGCGATATTCTTTTTGTTTGCTAAAAAGAAAGTGATTCATTATGTATGCATGGTGTGTGTGAGTTACTATACCTGCTGCTTGATGTGGAATTTTGCTTTTTTTTTTTATATTTTTTTTAGCAATAACACATACGATCTTGGATTCTATTTCAATGAAAGCAGATCAAGTTTCAGAGTGAAAATTTTCATTGATTTTGTAGTTTTATTAGTGTGAATTATCCAGCACCACCACCATGATGTCTTTGCTAATGAGTAGTCTACAGGGTCCTTTGGTCCGAAAGAGTTTCAGCAGCTAGGCAGTTGCAACACACGTTAAGTACTTCCATGTGCCTCCTTATGCTGGGATTTTGTTAGACAGGTATGTATTTTATCTTCATATACTTCATAGTTTATTAGTTTTGATATATAATCAACTAGAAACGCATTCAGTTGAGTGAATTCTGCATTGTGACATACATGACATTGGGAGTATTGCTCTGTTTGTGATTAAGGATGGTTATGTTTTCTCATATTTACATTAATACTGTGAAATGTTGAGTAAAAATCAATTTAGGGAACTATATACTGCTAGAGATGTGCATATTAATCCCGCCTAATGTAAAATTTAGACATCTGGCATAGTGAAGATCCAATAGAGAATATGAGAAACCCAACTTAATTTTATGAATTTGTTTTGGTGCCTACAAATGAAATCTGGCATAGTGAAAGTTTGTGTACCGAAATTATGACAAATTTTCCTTCATCTTTAGATTTTCATTCAATTCAATTCATATGCAATTTAGTGTGATTCAATTCGTAAGTGATCAAATGCTGTTTTTAATTTCCTTCTTCTTTTGATTTTCAGTTCAACATTGTCGTACAAAACGAAGGAGACGTCATTAACGGAGTTACAGATTTGGGTGTCTTTAGTGAAACAAAACCGGATTGTTTTAACTTTGTATAGTTGTAAACATAAAACAATCTCTGGGATAGAGCCATAGCTTTTGAAAGACAATCCTTAAGGATGGCATACCAACATTCCCAATTTTTTCCATGTAACATATGAACGTAAATAGCACTTCCATAACACATGGATGTAATATATGTATAAATACCACTCTGTGGCACATATATTTTTCAAGACATCTACATATTCAGTAATGTTTTCAAACTCCACAGCAACGCACAGGTACTCATTTTATGCAAATCTGTTGTATCAACTTCATTGCTCAAATTAAGAATAAGTTCTCAAATTAAGAATAAGTTGAGAACGTGGCTTTTAAGAAACGAAAATGATAAAACACATACTATGTTTTTTTCCTCTTATACACCTATCTTTAATCATGTTCATTGTTTTTATTGATTTATTCAACTCATTGTTTAGAAATAAAGAAGGATGTGTGATAGGCTAATTAAAAAAGGTCTGTGAAGTTCAGTTTCCTTCAGAAACCAAGAGAAATGTAAGAAAGCGAGACACTTTACAGTTTCATCACGTGCTCTATTAAAAAAGGAACGAAAAAAATGGCATTTTAACCAAAATGATTTTGAGATTTGAATGACGTATCATTTTAGTTTTGAGATTTAAAATCACTATAAATAGTTGAGATTGTCTACCATTTATTATTTTGGTTTAAAAAACTTTGTTAAGTTGTGAGTATTTTTATCAAATCAAATTCTCCACTTGCTTTTTCACCTTTTCTCTCATTTTCCTAAAAAAAAAAAGAAAAATACTCATATGTTGTTGATTTTGGCAGTGAAATCAAATCTTCATCCATTATTAAAAACAATTTGGCGCCAAATTCAAGTAAATCATCACAAACGGTCCTGACTTTTTCCCTTCCGTTAATTTTTGGAAGGAAACTGTACATTTTGCACTTTTGAATATAAATGAAATGGATGGTTCAAAGTATGATATATACAGACAAGGCTAAATCAATAGAATTACCAAAAAGAGATACCATGTTCCATTACATGAGATTTTCAACATGATCAGCATTATAACTTGCAAAATATTCAAATGTTCAACATCAAAAAACAATATCCACATGTTTAAAAACAAGATCAAACTCTAAATGTTCAACTACAAAATCAATGTTCAACTGTTCTAATTCACAAAAAACAAGAAAGAGATGGTTGTAGCTTGTTTTCTTCCATTTGTGCAGTGACATCCAAACTACAAACTCCCTCCATACTCAAGGCTTCCAAGACTTGTCTCTCTTTGCGGGTGATTTGTATCTTTTGCTAGTAGACTGTGATTGTG